>NW_020800247.1:0-25199 GCF_003590095.1 Trichoplusia ni
AAGTAGTTGTTATACATGCTTTAATTGTTTAGTTTTTTACAACTATATAGAATTTAAGTATTTTTTTGTTTATTTATCTTGCTCTGTTAAACAGCTGTTAAGGCTAATATTATGTCTTCTTATTTTATTTTTACATAGTCTAATTCTTAAGCATAGTAACCTTTCTTGTAAAATCATGTTATACTTGTTGTTACCACTTTTTAGGAAAATAGTAATTCTAATGTTACATATTATATACAGTCTAGACTTCGGTTTCATATTGATTGCGAGCATGTTTACTGCTGAATTATTCTTAGTATGGTTTAACTTTTACCGTGTTTGATAAGTTAACCATATACTACCAAAATTGTAGGGGTACCCGTACTAAACTGAATCTCCTATATATGAACATATTATCAAACTGCTATGACATAATTATTTCAACAAAGACCTGGCAAACCCCTGAAATATTTGACGATGAGTTTATTGATGTGCGCTACGTGGTTTACAGAAATGATCGCGATGGTATTGCTACCAAAAAAAGGATGGGGGAGGCGTTCTTATAGCCGTATTAAAAACATTACGTTCCACCAGTGTATCGTTCGATTCCCAAGCCAGTTCTTATATTGAAGATGTTTTTATACAACTACCTTTTTCCGGACGCGAAAAATTTCTAATTAGCGCTGTATATATTCCAACCAACACGGCCAATGAAGTCTACTTTGATTACTTTGAAACACTAGAAAACCTGATTGAAAAATTCGGCTTTAGTCATTTTCATATTTTTGGAGATTTCAATCTCCCACATATTGAGTGGCTCCCTGCTACAAACAATAACACGACAGCACTTACTAGTACTGGCTCATCATCTGTTTGTCGACATATGAGCAATTTCTTGTCTTTACTTAGTGCCTATCAATACAATAGTTCCAAAAATTATAAGGGGCGCATTCTGGATCTATTGATATCTAACAAGAAATGCGCGACTTATAAACCTTCATATATTTTGTTACCTCCCGATAAAAATCATCCGCCCTTTGGCGCTGATATAAGATATAAAACGACGTTACAGACAATCAAACTTGTAAAAATTTTAAAGTATAACTATTATAAAGCTAATTACGAACTCATAAACAAAGAATTGGCCGATATACACTGGATTAATTGTTTACAGGAAATGTCATCGGAGGATTGTCTGAATACTTTTTACGATATTATTTTCAACGTCATAAAAAGTTATACACCCGTTTCTAAGTCGCGTTCATCTAAATTCCCTGTGTGGATCTCCAAATCAGTAATTCGCATTTTCAAAAGCAAAAACAGAGCCTGGGTGAAATGGAAAAAGTATAATAACATTTCGGATTATGAACAATTTTCGCTTCTACGACATAGGTTTCAGGCCGTATGCAAGTCAAACTACGCCGACTACCTAAATTCTGTTGAGATCAATGTTAAAAAGAACGTAAAGTACTTATGGAGCTATGTCAATAGTCGCAAAGGTAATGTCGGCATTCCCTCCACTATGTTTTTTAAATCCCGGACATCCAGTAATCCGGATGAGATCTGTAATATGTTCATGGACTTTTTTCAATCAGTTTATGAACCCTCAAACCTTAACTTGAATGAATGGCTACCCCCTGAAGACAGTAATGAAAGTTGCACTCATATTACCAGCATCACGTTTAGCGAAAATCTGCTACTGAATTTAAACGTGCAAGTACTTATACTCATCTCTATAAAGCACTAGTTAGATCTCAACTTGAATATGCAGTAGTGGTGTGGAACCCTTTTTATAATAAATATATGGAAATGCTAGAGAAGGTGCAACGCAAATTCCTCAGATCGATGCATTATAGGTGCTCCCTCAATTTCCCAACCTATAAAAATCTACTTAATAAATACAATTTAATGAGCCTGAAGTCTAGACGTTTATATCTAGAGATTATGTTTCTTTTTGACGTATGTTATAACAGGTGTAACTGCTCTGAGATTACTAATAAAATATGCTACTATGTCCCAAGAACTTGGACGAGAGGTACGCGCGCGTCCGCTTTTTGCTGTGTCCCATTGCCGTACGAATGCGGGCTTGCGAGCGCCTCTGCGTCGCTTGTGCAAAAACTATAATGATTTTTGTTCAAAAACTACGGATTTAGATTCATTCTCAGTGTCAGCAAATAGATTTCGCTCTGCCTTGTTAAAGAAACTTAAGGATTCCGATTTATAGTTATTTAAACAGTTTGTAGTCTCACTCGCATAGATTGTTCATTAGTAAAAAAAATCATATGAATTGTATATGCTGTGGATAACGGTGTGAGTTTCACATTTATATTATAATACTAGCTGTTGCCCGCGACTTCGTCTGCGTGGTTAGAAGATATAAGTTATGACTTTTTCTTCGCTCCTATTGGTGGCAGCGTGATGATATATAATACCTAAAACCTTCCTCGATTAATGGTCTATTCAACACAAAAATATTTTTTCAATTTGAACCAGTAGTTCCTGAGATTAGCGCGTTCAAACAAACAAACAAACAATCAAACAAACAATTAGTATATACATAGTACATACATAGTATATACATAGTAATTAGTATATATATAGTACAATTAGTATATAGATGCCAACGATATCTTCGCTACGTTTCATCGATTTTTAATTTCTCGCGCGGAGATTTTAATATTACGATAACTCATTACCTATTAACTTTTTTGGTGTAGTGTAAAAGGCAATTTTGTTCTATATTACATGCATAATATATCTAACGTTTTTTTTTATTTATTTGGATAAGGATTAATACTGTATTGTTAAAAATAGGTTCGTAAATAACCCATAATTTTACTGTATTAAGAAAACACATAAAAATGGTTATTGTGGGTTATCCTTGGAAGATAGACATATACCACCGCGGATTTTTTTGTAGATCTATTAAAGAGGTACAAACCCGCCATACATTGTTTTGTTGTAACTCAAAAGGTTTTGGCAGCGTTCGCGATGAAAGCTCTCGAATGGCTTAATTTTTTCCGACATGTTTAACTAATATCGATGTAATATCGTCAGTTTACACAAAACCTAAACTTATTATACACTAAAACCTTCCTCAAGAATTGCTCTATCTATTGTTGAAAACCGCATAAAAATCCGTTCAGTACTTTTCTAGTTTATCGCGAACAGACAGACAGACAGACAGACGCGGCGGGGGACTTTGTTTTATAATATGTATATATAAGGAAGGATAAATAGTTAAGAGCTCTCAGGAAATCACAGCTAAAGAGCGTAAAACATACTTTTCGTTAAATTTGAAAATGCTAAAGGTACCCGGGTACCTCGTCACTCACATAAGGGTTAAAATATCATAACTTCAAAACTCTGGAAGTGCGTCGAGATTGCATAGACGTGGTCTTATTATACAAAATAATCAATAACGTTTTGGACGTCCCCTTGCTTCTGCATAACATATCACTTAGAGTGCCCCCGAGGACATGAGCGTAGATGTGGTAAAAAATAATTATTCTGTATCCCCAAATGTAAAACATCCTAATGTAAAAACATGTTCATAAGGCGTACATGTAAATTTTATAATGATAGTGATAGACTGTCTGATATTTTCTGTTGTACATTAAATTGTATTAAAAAAGCTTTCGACTGATGAATGTAATAAATGATGATGATGACATGGTTAAACTAATTAATGGTTTAACCATATTATTATCATCATCTTCTCCGGTACTTCTCGGAATCTCCTATCATTTTTGTTGGTCTTGTTATAATTTTAAGCTGTTCTTGCTAAGATATATTGTAACTTTAAGGAAACTATAGGTCTGTTTATGTTAATGTGTAACTTTATTTTATGGTAACTGTGTGACCGTTTGTTTTCTCATAAATAAATAAAATAATTATCTACATCAACCGAATTATTAATGAGAAATAAATCACTATGCGAAACAAAATGTCATTTGAGCTATATTTTTGAGAAAAGTCAACAGTAAAGATGGCGACAGCGGTTTGTTTGTCACTACCATTGGAATTTAACAAAATTAATCCAGAGCCTGAATGTTGCGGATATATTTTGTCGACTCACAATTAATCTTTTTTATGTTTCGTTATTCATATAAGATTTTGATAGACATTATTAATATAATAATCTACTCCACAAATTATTTTAGTTGTAATTTCGAAATGTAATGACAATAACAACGGCATTCTGACAGTTGCTATGGTTACAATTTTTGTTTCTTACTCGCTAAAACCCGCTACATATCGAACTATTACGCCCTTTCACGTAGTAAGGTCCAAAAGTTTCCGGCCTGAACTATAAAATGAAGGATAAATCATCCCCCTTAATTTCAAAACACTTTTCGCATCGCTTTATTAACATTTCAATTCCTTTAAAAAATAGTCTGAAATTTTATCTCCAAAGTGTGCCAAAACCGCGGGCTTCACCTCTTCATCCGTGTTAAACTTTTTTCTAACTATCTCCTCGCAAGTCGAATTTCAATTTTAAAAATAAATAATAATCTCTTGGGGCCAAGTCGAGACTATAAAGTGGATGGTCGAGCTCAGTGAAACTTCATTATTTGATGGCAGCCTTGGAAACACCTGATGTGTGGACCGGCGCTTTGTCATGAAGCAGCAACACTCCTCGCGACAGTTTCCCTCGACGTTCTTTTTTGATAGCATCTCGCAATTGATGCAGGAAGGGAGCGTAGTGCTTGCCCGTTGCAGTTGTGATGCGTTCTTTAAAATCTGCCAGTAAAATTCCTTCGGAATCCCAAAATATTTATTTATTTATGTACACACAACATACAGAAAGAAATAGAAAAGTTAGAATACATTAGGTACAAAGGTACTGCTTATTTCTTAAGAAATTTCTGCCAGCAGACCTGCGACAGGAGATAGGAAAAAGAAACATAGACACAGTGTGTAAACAAATATAGGACAATAAAATACAACTATATAAAAAAATACATACTTATATAAATATATACATATATTTTATAAATAAAGTTACATGGACAAGGACATTAGACTATCTTACAGACGCAAGATAGTGTTCTTTAACACGATGTTTAAATAGACCGACAGATTTGGAGTCACGAATGATAGGCGGCAGCGCATTTCACAGTCTCGCTGCATGAACGGAGCAGGAGAAGGAGTAGAAGTCAGTGGAGTGGGGTTGAAT
This sequence comes from Trichoplusia ni, assembly GCF_003590095.1. Lineage (NCBI taxonomy): Eukaryota > Metazoa > Arthropoda > Insecta > Lepidoptera > Noctuidae > Trichoplusia > Trichoplusia ni. The sequence goes on from NW_020800247.1 coordinate 5,159, forward strand.
TTTGAGATTGGATTTAAGATGTGATCAGCAACAGGCATCCGGAGGGCGGAAATAGGAAAAGCGATCACGCAAGAAGGAAGGATATAGTGGATTGTGAAGGACATTATATAGGAGACATAGGATACGAGTGTTCCTGCGAAGGCGAATCGGAAGCCACTTGAGTTCTTTGCGAAACTGAGAGATGTGATCATATTTTCTTAGCCCAAAGACAAAACGGATACACAAATTTTGCAACTTCTCAAGCTTATTAAGTAGCTCCTCGGTGACATCCAAGTAACAGGCATCGGCATAGTCGATGATGGGTTGAACCAAGGATTGGGCTAATACAATTTTGGTCTTGCAGGGAAGGAAAGTTTGCAGGCAACGTAGAGAGTGAAGGGAAAAGTGGACCTTGCGACTTACCTCGTTCATCTGATCACGCCATGAGAGGTGTGAATCGATTAACACCCCTAAGTTTTTGGCAGTGTCCGAGTAAAGAATCGCCTCGCCATCAATCTATATGCTCAATAGGAGCAGCGCGTTTAGCCACATTCAATTTAATAACACTATCAAAATATTTCATTATCATATTTACACTAGTGTTACCCCTTCTCCCAATTAGTACAATAATAGCAGTAGATGGATTATAGTTGTCCGTTATTATCTTATTCATAATTTGTTTATAATCTGCTGCAGGCATGCAACAATTGATCACCTGAGCACCTAAATGTTCATACAGCTTATGAGAGATGTTTTGTCCAATATCATCACAGAACATCATTATTTTGTTGTTTTTATTTGTAGATTTATTATTATTACAATTAATTTGTGTGACGAAGGAAGTACTGGGGAGACTGTTACACATCTCCACAGGATAAGTGTTGGGTGTTAAACGCTCCAGAGATATAGCTGGCTGTGAACGGTCTGGCTGACCAGCTTTACAGTCGGATGTTTGACTGTTTACGAGGGAGTTATACATCCTCTCATTTTCACTACAAAAGTCTACCAGGCCATTCATTGCCAGTATGTATTCCCCTATTTTCTTTTGTGACATAGTATATTTTTCTGAAATAGTACTTAAGGAATCCTGTAAACGGAAAATCTCTGACTGAAGGTGTTGTATATCAGCCTCATATTTTATTTTGGTGTTCTTATAATTTGTTTTAATAAGATTACATTTGTTTATTTTTCTGAAATTATTATTAAAATGGTTTTTAATTTTTTTAATAAGATTTTGTGTTTTCTTTATCACTTTTTTAATTTTTATATAATTCTTTAACTTGTTTCTGCTACATTTTTTTTGTATTATGTGTGACTGTGATGTTAATCTGTTATCACAAGTTAAATCAATAATTTCATTTTGTTTACAACTACTAAAGTCATTGCTACCCAAAAGTGAGCTAGCAGACGGAGTCGAACCAACCAGTTTATCAAACAAAGGACGTTTGTGCTCCGTCTGAGTCCTCTGGCTGGCTGTGTCCAACGCGAGGATGGTTTCCTGAGCAACACTCAACCTACTTTTCAGTTCAGCGTTGTTCCTGAGGGTGAAATCAAACTCCTCGCTGCACTGGTGAAACTGATCAACTAATAGCTTAAGTTTGTCCCTTTCTTCGGTGACATATACTAACTGACAATGAAGCTCTGCCATCTCACCTTTGAGCTTACTATTAATATTCAAAATTTGTAGTACTTCCTTCTCATTGTCATATTGTTCTCTTTGCAAATCTTATATTTATTTAATTCCTGTAAATTGAGTTGGAGTTTGGATTCCTCCATGCGAGCAGCGCCCCTTCTGGTCATCACTCTGTCCATTTCAAATAATAAAAGGGACAAGTGCCAACTCAGAAAGAAGTTTTATCAAGATTCTATGAGCATATGCAACGAGGGAGTGCAAGTGTACTAGCAATTTAGCTGCAAATAATACTCGATCAGTGATGATACAAATAATATTCAACAATTACACACAACTTTATGATGACAATGCACTTTACAATGATCGTTACAGTTTAACTTGGTTTGACAGCGAAACTCGTCACAACTTTAAAACACTTTATTAACTAAAGCGGATCAAATCACGACTAAATAACACTGCCCGACCTATTCTTAATATATTTTGTGTATGAAATTGGTATTTAAACTTAACAAAATACAAAAATTACAATAAATTAAAATTAATTAGTTGGCAGAAGTTTTGTTGACGTCTTGTCAACGGTGTTGCCACAGACCAAAAAAAGACTCACTAAACAGCAATACTCTAGCTTTCCTTCCAGACACATGATTTTCTATTAATATCGCACCCTTAAAATTACAATGACGTAAGTGGCAAATACCATACGATCGAGAAAAATGCATTTGAAACTTTTAATTTACATTTTACTCAACAACTTTTTTTTATCCACAATATTTATTAAAAGGTAACATTATACGGGTACTTGGTTATTTTTACTTTGATATTAGTTAAATATAATGTCTAAGTATTTTGTAGTGTTATTTTTACATGATTTTCAAAATACAGGGCAGCAACAGTTAAGTCATTGTACCTTTAAATTATTTGTAAAAGGATAAAAAATTATTTGGGAAAGGACGAAAAATGACGTAAAGGTACAACATTTATCAAATTATATTTATTATTATTTAAATAATATGCCCAAAAAAGGAAAATATATAATTCAAAGTAAGAGTAAAACTTGAAACTGGCAAACAGAAATCATTAAGTTCCGAGTTATAAAGGAAAGATGATAAATAGGTGCTACTTTTTTGAAAAAACAAATGAAACACAGTTTAAAGTAATCAACGTTTATTAAGCAGTCATTTATAGGCAGTCTTCTGAATAAAAAATACAATATAAACCCTTAATATAAACCTTATTTGTATTTTAATACAAAATAACATAATAATTTGAGATTATATAATGTTACAAAATAACATAATCTTTAAAGATTATGTTATGTTGTCCTCTAAAAAATCACTTTTATCTTATGTTTACTATACCATACCACGTTTAACTTATGTAATTGCAAATGAACGCTTTGCTGCGCTCTGCGTATTAAATAGTAAAAGTATAAAAAAACTAAAAAATGTCATAAGAATTAAATTAAAAAATTAAATGATAACCTACAGGTTCCTGTAATATTCTGCATAGTAATGAGGTACTATATTCTTTTCCATTAATTGCAATATGTGTGTCTTGTTTCTTGAATCCAGATATTGGTATTTTAGAATTATATTATGCCGGTTTAAGGTGTATCTCATCAATCGATCTAGTCGGTCTGCTAGTGCGTAAATTTCTTTGTACTATTATATTAGCTTGCAAGATGTTTTCAGTTTTATACGATAGTTTATATTCAAAGGTATTCTTATTCTTTGTAAATTGGACCACTTTTAATTCGCTTAATTTAATGAACATTTTTAGATAAATTTATGTTTAACTTCTCTGCTAATACTTTCAGATCAAAAAAGCTGTCGTAAATTCATTTCAAACACTTTAAACGGGTTCCCAGAGTTTTTAGTTTTTCTTATGACATTGACATATTGATCCGGAACATAAATTGGACTTGATTTCTTCACCTTTTTAATGCACTTTTCAATCAAAGAATGGGCGGTATCGCCCTCGTTTTCCGTGTGACCGCGAATTAAAAACTTATGCGTTATAGATTTTATGTTTAATTTCGACACAGCAAAAAAATACATTGTAAGAATATACCTCAAAAAAAAAGAAGTCATTTAAGAAGGAGTACTTTTAAAATAATACTAAATAAGTAAGGCAGTTTCAGAGTCACTTACTTGTTTTTCTGCTGGCCACAGCAATTATCGGAATAAAAAATAAGGTCACAATTAGGATGCTTTGTAGCCAATTCTTCCAAATACTTATAAACGCAGGATCCGATGTCAATGGCACCCCTATGACCCATACACTCATGCCAAAAATAACAAGTGGTATGTTCGTTTTTCCCATCGGTCACCTAAAAAAATCGGTAATTAAAAGTGTCGAATAACTAAAAAATAAATTACTGAATATTAATTCATGCATAACAATAGAAATATACCGTAGAGTTATTTATTTATTTATCATGGAGGACTTGCAGCTAAAGTAAACATAATAAGAACAGTTTGTGAGACTGACAGCCAATTAAAAGTCTTCACTTCTTAAGAACAGATTGATAAAGTGTGTGTGAACAACACGTATTGTATTACAGACACCAAGAAGAAATAGGATAACAATCAAACTTGACTTAATACAGTTCAAGCAAAATCCCAGAATTAAAAGTCAATAAAGTCAAAAAGTTATAACAATTTAGTCGGGTTTTGTAAAAAAATGCTGAAAAGTCTCCGACAGGACATGGCAATACCGCTTGCAAATCATAAGTGGCAACAACTAAATTACTATTATTCATATGTCTTTGTTTTTCAAGACGGCTTAAACTTTTTTCTTCTAGGTGTGATTTATATTCGGCCTCAAGTTGCGGTTTCACTTCCGTGGGAGCGTTTTTATAACCAACGCAAACGTCACACTGATCTTTCTTCGGTATAAAGAAACCAATATTAAACTGTGTATTGAATATGTACAGATATGCAGCGTATGGTGCAGTTGGTAAATTACTTTCCCTTCTTAAGACCTCATAGTTTCTGTGCATTTCTGATACCGATAAGCCGCCATCAATATATTCCCTGCTAGTGTTAGCTCTCAAATAATGGCTTTCAATTTTCGGTATCGATTGGATATGATCTATTATAGATTGTCTTACTTTTCTCTTTTATCTTATGGAGCAGCACCCAAGTCTTAATTTTTGGCGTGAATAACAGTGCGAAGAGTTCTTTCATCAATGCCTAATGTATTTAACAGAAATATTTTACATACTCTTTTTTCTATTCCGTTCATCAGAAAATAATATGCTGTATTTGGGTTTCTAGGCATTGCCGGTTAATTATTCTGGACGTCAACCTTGATACGTCTGTATGCTACTTTAAGTGGTTTAATGCAGGAACATAGACACGCTCTTTGCCGCTGTAAGTTACCTAATTCCCGATAATTGTTAAAAATAGCTTGTCTATCTTCTTCAGAAAATTGATTGGCACAAACAATTCTGCACTTAAATAAGAATAGCTTTCCCACTCATGCACTTGCCTGTCCCAGAAAGGTACTCTTTTCCGGTATTTTTAAGTTCCTTTGCACGTATTCTTTTCCAAGTATTTGGATTTTTGGTACGTTTTTTTGCCTTTTTTGGTTCTGGTGGCTCAGAAATCGTTGAGTCGTGAGTTGCAATAGATGCTTCAGGAGCAGACACATTGGTTTCATGTTCATCTTTCGAACTAGAAGAAGAAGAGGAAGAACTACTCGAATTACTGTCTTCGCTACTGCTACTGTCTCTGTTATTCGATGGCCTAAATTCATCTGAACTGGTTCCGGAAAAGTCACCTTTCTCAGAATCAGATGAAATTAATGAATCCGTAACTTCTTGCATGTTCGAACCTGATTGTTTTGATACTGCTTGATTAACAGAGACATTCTCTTCAGTACCACAATTATCGTTAGCCAATCTCACTAATTTAGCTCTCCGTGACTCCATTATGTTTCAACCTAAAAAAATAATATGTATATATATTCTAGAAGAACAATTAGCTAATTGTAAAAAGCGTCATTGTTCGTATAAATGTTTGAATTTTTCTTTTGTTTAATGACATAAAATACACTTGAGTCAATGTTCCTCTTAAAAAAGTAAAAAAAATGGTCTAATTACCTCAGAGTCGTTGTAGCACTTTGAAGCAACAAACTCGTCCCGCTCCCCGCGAGTAACTGACCAATCAGTCGTTGTTGTTTTCAAGTCTCGCTCAATTTAGCGGTATTTATGGCAATTACAAAAGAGTCAATGTTCCTTACGATAGTTAATACGATAGTTAAGCACTTTTTACCGATTTTAATGAAATTTAGCACTTGCGTCGTTGTAATTCTAAGAGTGCGATATACAGGGTGGAAGAGACATCGTACCGTGTCGTACGTACCATCGTATCGTGAGTTGGAATTTTTCATCGGTCCTTTCCATTTTTTTCACGTTTTTTTTTCATTTTATGTGTCAACAATAATTTATTTTTCTAAAATTAAACTCTTTCTAAAAAGTCTTTATATTTTTTGTACGAGCAAGCTCGACACTTGTAACTTTGCTGACATCGCGGGCCGTGCGCAATTACTTTATAACATGTATTTTTTAGTTCAATAAACACAGCCAACGGGAGCGGTCAGTTTTATTGCTTAACCTTACAACATAACATAACATACAACATAACACAACATAACAAACATACAATTTCAAGTGTAGAAGTGATAGTGCTGCTACATTTATTGGTCCTTTGAGCCGGATGTGTGATTTGTGATTTTGCTGCAATAGCGAATCGGTTCAGCCGGTCTCCCACAAGCGGGTCGCCCCGGCTGGATTGAGAAGGCGCACATATTGCAGTGAGACCTACGGTCACACAGAACAAACAGAAAACAAAGGACATTAACATTTTCGGCTGCTGCTCACGACAGCAATATTATCATCGACTTTAAGGCGGCTCGGAGTTCGAAGGGAAAGCTAGATTGATATAATGTACTTATACTACTATTGTAAAGCTGATGAGTTAGTTTCTTTAAACGAATAGTCCTATATAAAAAAATCGTTTAAGTTTCGTAAGTCGTTAAGTATTAATTGATGAAGGCTAAAGGATATAATACCTATCATTACACCATAATTAATAGGAGCCGAGCTGTAATGTAAATCTTACAAATACGGACGGAAGTTACGTTGATTCTAAAAGTAATCCGATTTTAAAAGATCCTAACTTATAACTTCTTACTAACCACGCGGACGAAGTCGCGGGCAACAGCTAGTAGTTTAATAAATCTTAATTGTAATGATTCTAATTTATCTATGTAGGTTTTGAATGTTAAGCCATAACTGTCGAGAGCATAATCCATCGCTGATTCCAACAGAGAAAAATAAAGACACCTCAATGTATTAACAGGAACCTTATAGTTTAGGTGGTAGAACTTACTTAGTAATATTCTTAACTTACCAGCTATAACATAATCAATATGTTGAGACCAAGAGAAGCTTTGATCTACTTTTATACCGAGATATGTTACAGATTTATCAATTTCTATGGGTTTACAATGGTAATTTGTTAGGTTATTATGTATACATAAGTATTCATGCACAAACAAGTTATTCAGGGAACAATAAGCTGTGCATGTGGTGAGCGAATGATTAGGCATTTAGTTTTTTCTGAGTTTAAAACAATTCCATTGTCGGGAGACCATTTAACTACTGCATTAATGTCCTGTTGTGTGGAAGATTTGATTTACGGTAGTGCCAGCCCGTATCGCACATAAATCGTCTGCGTACATATATGCGGAACAGTGTCGCAGCACTCGGCACAGGCTGTTTACGTGCATGAGGTAGCAAATTGGGCCAACTCCCGATCCTTGCGGCACCCCGCTGCTGACCAGCATCCTGTCGCTCAGTGAAGCACCCCACCTTAACACGGTAGGACCGGCCCATGAGGTAACCTCTGAACCATTGGTTCAGTGGTTCTCCCACGCCACCCTCCTCCATCGCATTTAGAAGTGTGTTTTTATGCAAAGTATCAAATGCTTTCTTGTAATCAAATGTTATAAAGACAACAATTTTTTTATGTTCTAAATAATTGACTTGGTCACTGCTGCGGATCCAGCTAAATCAAAACTCCTGTAGAAATTGCAATCGTCGATAACTTTACACAGACTTACCAAGAACTAATCCCCATTCCTAAACCTTTGTATGGTCTTTTACTTGGATTATGTGCTAGTGAAGCCCTATCTAAACATAACCATGGTTTTTACAACTCTCATGTATGTTGCGGAAATTCGGAACAGCAAAACTCAGATGATCTTGATGAGTCAAACCTGGATGATGACTAAATGGCACTGAAATAAAAAAGAATCAGAAAATGTGGATTGGCTAATTATGTTTATTTTGTATTGTTTATGTATATGTTACCTGCCAAACCTGATTTCAGAATAAACTAGTTTTGCCTAGGCTAAACTATTTCTTCCTTTACTTGATAGAATTAACTAGTATAGCCTAGTTCAAACTAATTTGTCCTAAGCCCGATAGGATAGAACAGTTTAGGCTAGACCAAACTAGTTGATCCTGATATAAATATACACACTCTAGGATAAACTGGTATGGCCTAGTCTAAACAGTAAACAGTGGTTTGGCCAGTAATATATACATCGTTGCATATCTTTGATTAACATACCTTTATTTAATTTGAAAATGTTTTGTTTTAAGAATTTGGTTAATTATTACTTTTTATTTTGCAATTTAGACGACCCAGTATTTTACTTTTACAATATACCTCTTTTATTTGCCACGGAATAATACCGTTAACCCTTTAGCTCGCAACAAAAGTTGTGGTGAAAATTGTACGTATTTTTGCTTTAGTTTATACATCTATGAATGTTACACTGCTACTCGGAGGTAGCACTGAGAGTGGTCGCGAAATTTGATCTCTGTGTTAAATAATTAGCAACAATGGTATTTATTCACAAAGTTTTAAATGAAATTACACATTTAACACTCACTGCCTGCCGTTTCTGTGTTATCCATTCAATAGTTTAAAACCACAAAGCAATTATCACCATGGAAGCTCTACAGGGGTCAAAGTCCGACATGATGAAAAGCTTTCATGACCGCATGTCCAAGTTCGAGGCGGAGTTGAAGCATTCCCCAAATTCAGCAGCTACTTTGGCGGCAGAGTTCGCAGCATTCAGGATGATGGTAACAGAAGTCCTCAGTTACCTCCAAGGACAAATGGAGGCACTCGCTCGAGACGTTGAGTCGTTAGAGATGAGGGGTCGCCGAAAAATACTCCTCCTGCATGGTGTTACCGAACAGTCTAAAGAGGATACTGCCCAGGTGGTCGCTGGCGTGATGCTGGAGCACGTAAAATTTGCAGACTTCTCTGTTGCTGCCGTACGGAGGTGCCATAGGACGGGCTGCAATAACAACGGAAGCAAACCACGACCAATACTCCTCAAGTTAAGGGACGTGGAAGTTCGAGATAAGATGTGGTTCGAGAAGACGAAGTTGAAGGGTTCCAGCATCACTCTATCAGAATTTCTGACGAAGACGCGGCACGACGCTTTCATGATGGCACGTGAGAAGTTCGGCAACTCCAACTGCTGGACTCAGCGAGGCGAGGTGTTTTTACTGGGTGCCGACGGTACCAAGCGCCGGGTTCTCAACACACGAGATGTTATTTTGCGATAGCTGATTCTCCAGAAGGCCCTGTCAAGCACGTCGCAATATCTCCAGCTTTTGTATCACCCGCCATAGTCGCTGCTGCTGTACCACGAAAGAAGCGGGCTGTGGCAGTTAGGAAATAGTGTTTGCAGCTGTATTTCGAGTTCGCATGGCTGCTTCACGGTAACCTTTTACTTTGTCCGTATTCCATAATTTTAGTAATTAATTAATATTAGTGTCTACGTAATTATAGGACGTATTAATATTAAACGTAAAAGTTTACACGGTACCTCGATAGATGCCGTTGGGATCGATTTAGATCGCGCTATGGTTTCGTTACACGGGATAGTATAAATGTTGGAGATTTTTTTTTTTGTTGTGAGCAGCAAGCACTGTGGTTTACTATATTATACGTGCTTAATATTAGTTTCCAAGTGTTTAAATTATCCACCCTCTCCAAGTCGACCTTCGTTCATGGTCCTTCGGAGTCGGATTGGTCGGGAGTGTTGTGGCGGGTTCCAGAGGTGGTAAAAACTACCATCCTACGCTTCGATACTGGACAGTGGATTGCTATCCAGAGCAGCCTTCAGTGGGTCCCAGGTGAGAGGTGCCAGGAGCTGGAGGTGGCAAACCGGTTGGTGCAGGGAACATCCAGTGGAGCGTGGTGCAGCACTACTGGTGACAGCAGCAACCGGAGGGGCGAAGCGAGGGAGGCGAGCAGGAAGGTGAACGCCGTGGTCACAGAGGGCGCCACTGACGTAGTACATCGCGACGTATCAGTGAGTGTTTCGTGAAAAAATCGTGAGTAGTTTCGACTACATTTACTCTGGAAGAATCTAATAGAAAAAGGCATTAATTAGATTTGAATTAATAGAGAAAGTGCATTACATTTGAACTTAGAAATTTTAAGTAATTTGGACTTGTAATACATAGTTTTTAAGAAAAAGTGGTTGGGACGGGGAACCTATGCCCGATCAAGTGCGAGAAAAATATAACCATTTATTGGACATTAAGTTTAGCGTATTAGAACATTATTATATTCTTCCACTTTGTGTTATTTGTGCTGTAGTATTAGATTTATTGTTGTGTTCTTTGTCTTATTTGTGTTTGTGTGTCTACGTCTAATATTGTATTCTAGGGAATTCCGAAGGCGAGTATTTTTAAAAAAAAGACAAAAAACAAGTCCTAACGGTTTTATTTAAATCTTAACAAAAACTTTAAAAATTAAAAATCAAAACACTGAGAGCTCCGATCGCGATGACGGCTGACAGACTAGTGAACCCGAGCAGCGGTACGCGCTGGCATATATAGTAACATTCAGCGGGTAGTTCTAGTAGTTTGCGGGTAGTTCACGGCGACTCCTGACAGGAGACCGTCCTCGGACTCCTTTTTCTCCTTTTGTTTGGTTAGTCCAGCAGGGGCATGGAAAGCCATTGCACAGACTCTGCGGCAGGCTCCTGCTCTTGGTACATCTCAGTGGCAGGAGTGGCTGAAGCACTTGTATGCCTCTGAATCCTGGACGTGGATGGTTGTTGCCCATCATCAACAGGCCGCCGTGCAGTTAGAGCCGGTGGCGGTAACCCGCGACCAAAATCAACTGCTTCATCTGGTTGAGTGGCACCAGGATCTTCATCCTCCGCGTCCTGCACCTATGCACGGAAACAACATCTATTAGCTTACGTACTGTTATATCCCACCATTCTATGCAGCAATTGCTGTACAAGCATTATTCACTTTCTCACGGTTTTTAGGTTTATTCCGCTGAAATGTAATGCGATGATGCAATTTACTCATATTAAATTTACTTTATTCCATATTGTAATTCATGTTAGTCAGTTAGATTTTGGACGCTGTCGCGAGACCATATATTAGCAATTCGTTGTAAATTCTAAGTGTATGTGACTGCCTAATTGTTAAACTAATAAAAAGTGTGTGTGTGTACTCGTAGTTTTTTTTAAAAGACACAAAGGGTGTGCCGCCTAACAATTGGTGTCAGAAGTGGGATACTAGCAAAAGTCCTAACGACAAGAAGTCTAATAGGTGCTAGTATCCGAATCAAGGCCACACCCGTGTCCTGATAGACATTAAGACTTGGCCTAAGGTTAAGCCTGCGTCAGAACTACTGGACGACGGTCAGCCTCAGCTCATCAGCAGTCTGAGCCCGCTCCAACACACCGGACGACGGTCAGCCTCAGCTCATCAGCAGCTTGAGCCCGCTCCAACACACCGGACGACGGTCAGTCGCAACCCAGCAGCAGTTCGAGCCCGCTCCAACACATCGGACGACGGTCAGTCGCAACCCAGCAGCAGTTCGAGCCCGCTCCAACACATCGGACGACGGTCAGCCTCAGCTGACCAGCAGCTTGAGCCCGCTCCAGCAGTCACCACCGTTCCAGCTCCGGGTCTAACTCACCTCATCTTCTTCTACTACATCTTCTACATCATCTTCGTGCCAGACATCGCGATGAAGCTCATGTTCGCGCTAATGTGAGTGTTCTGTGCATTTCTAATTCAAAGTGCTAATTTTAAGAAAAGTTCTATTTCTAATTCAACCTTAAAGTAAAATCTATTTTTTAATTATACTAAATTTTGTAGTCCAGCCTAACCTAATCTTATTTAAAATTTAATTACAAATATTTTAGTATGTCAGTAAAATCCGAGAAAATGTCTGATAAAATCACGCTGTCCTTCCTTACGAAATTCATCAAATCCTACAATGGCGACGTTGATTCACTGCCTGCATTCCTCACGAACTGTGATAATGCAATGAGCCTGGCAAGCAGTGACCAACGCTCAGTACTATGTAAATTCATATTTTCTGATTGGGAAGAACTAAAAACATTTCTAAAATCCACTTTCGGCGAAAAGAAGCACGCCACTCATTTATTATCTGATTTACAAAATTGTAGGCAGCAGTCAAATGAGGAAGTGACAAAATACGCCCTCCGCGTTGAATCTATCCTTACGAAAAACCAATCAGACATCCAATATAGCTGCAAAAATCCTCTCGAACTACCAGGCAGAATAGCTGCCATGGAGGACGTAGCATTAAATTCATTTTTATTAGGGTTAAACGATTCTATTTCAACTATTGTTAGGTGCAGAAATCCAAGTTCCCTCAGTGATGCTGTTCAGTACGCCACTGATGAGGAGAAACTCTTTAATCTATCTCGCAGTCAATCAAGGCCGCAAAAACAATGCACCATTTGTAATAAAATCGGTCACAATTCTAGCGAGTGTTTTAGAAATAAGAAACATTCACAACCTTCATTTCACGTAAATTCTAACCCTAATTCACATTCTAACTCTAATAATGCTTCTAACTCATTTAATGCTAATCATTCTAATTCTAATAATTATAATAAATCGTGCAATTATTGTAAGGGTATTGGTCACACGATATATGAGTGTCGGAAACGTAAATATAATATGCAGCGCCGTCAAAACGCTGACTTCGTCAAACGTGACAATCCGACGCGCAATAGCGCACCTGTACATGCTTGAGAATTTGATAACTCGTGTGAACCGGCCGATAATGAAGATAATTTAAACTAAAAGAGATTTCGGTAACGTGTCGGCCGAAATCAGTTTCAAATCCTAAAGACACGTTGCATACTAATTATCATTTTACTAATTCTAAATCCCCTCAGGACCCAAGAGGCCTGAGTCTTTCTAAATCAGCTCAGATACCCAAAGAAGATCTGAGACCTTCTAAATCCCCTCAGGACCCAAGAGGCCTGAGTCTTTCTAAATCAGCTCAGATACCCAAAGAGGATCTGAGACCTTCTAAATCCTCTCAGGACCCAAGAGGCCTGAGTCTTTCTAAATCAGCTCAGATACCCAAAGAGGATCTGAGACCTGTTGGGGTCGATAGCCTTATATATAAAATGAAATGCTTAGTGGACTGTATTAAAATGAGTATAATGAAATATCAGACTGTTACAAATAAGAAATATGAGTACGAACAACCAATAAGAAAATTAAGAGTGCGAGTGCGGGCGTATGTCGTGGCGTGTAACAGCTGACTGTCGAGGTGGGGCGCGCGGATGCGCAGGCGAGCCGCGGTGGCCCGCTGTCCGCGGCAGCCCGCTGCCCGCGACAGCGATAGCTTCGTTGTCTCGCTCGCACACGCCGGGAAGCGGTTGAGTCGAAGACTCAACATCCTCCCCCGGTTGAAGAGTCTTCAACAGAGACAGGTAGAGGGCAGATGGTGTTGAACGCTCGCCGAATGACACCCTTACGAGTGCGGATGTCGGCGACTCTTGATATGCCATCCCTGCCAGGAAGCACTCGTGTGATGCGTCCTAAAAGCCAGAGTAAAGGCGGTAAGCTTTTGTCTTTAATGACAACGAGAGTTCCTTCCTTCAGCTCTCCCGAAGATTGGCGCCATTTTGTCCTCTCCTGCAGCCACACAATGTATTCCTGAGAGAAACGAGCCCAGAAGTGTTGTTTCAGGAACTCGATGCGGCGAAACCGTTGTAAATGGTTGACGTTGGCCCTCTCGATCTGTGGATGAGGCAACAAAATAAGTGAGCGTCCAATAAGGAAGTGGGCTGGAGTTAAAGGAGTGAGGTCTGAGGGGTCGTTGGAAAGTGGAGTTAAGGGCCTTGAATTCAAGATGGCCTCCACTTGAATTAAGCATGTTGCCATCTCTTCGAAGGTTAAATTGGTCAAACCTAGAACTCTTCTGAGATGGTGTTTTGTCGATTTGACAGCCGATTCCCACAATCCGCCAAAGTGTGGAGTATACGCAGGAATAAAAGAAAAGTTAATTCCTCGATCAATAGTGCTAAAGTTTAAGTCCTGTGAAAGTAAGTCAGCTAACTCATTGAAAGCACCGACAAACGTTGTGCCATTGTCGGAGAAAATGTTACGTGGTTTTCCCCTACGAGCAATAAAACGGTTCATGGCAGCCAAGAAAGCCTCCTTTGTAAGGTCCGATACGAGTTCGAGATGGATGGCTCTGGTAGCTAGACATACAAACACACAAATAAAACTCTTAACAAGTCTACACCCTCGTCCCTTACGATCAGCTATCATGATAGGTCCAGCATAGTCGACCCCTGAATCTAAGAAGGGAAACTCAAGGTGTAACCGTTGCTCAGGAAGATTGCCCATCATAGGTTGGATAGTACTTGCTTTGATCCTGCAACATTTCACGCATTGATGTGTAACCTTTTTAGCCAAGTTCTTGCCCCCAATCGGAAAATAGTGGTGACGAATCGTGGCAAGTAATAGCTGAGGTCCTGGATGCATAAGGCGTGAGTGGTACATATTGAATATTAATTTACAAATTACATGAGAGCTAGACAAGAGAATAGGATGTTTAACATCATAGTCATAGAACGAATTACTTAACCTACCTCCAACACGAATTAAGTTAGAGTTTCTGTCAAAGAATGGAGATAAGGAAAGAAGTTTATTTTTAGCAGGCAATTGTTTGCCTGTGGACAGTAAGAAATACTCTTCAGGAAACGACTCCTGTTGAGCCAATGTACAAAGAAAATGTAATGAATTTTGTAATTCTGTAGATGTGAGTGGGCCGTGAGCCGAAGACCTTCTCCTACATTTGTTACAAAACCGTAATAAATATGCCATCATACGTTGTAAAGCATAAAAATTAGAAGAATATTTAGGAAATAATGAATTAATAATATTTTCAGTTGTAATAAGAATGTCAATATGGTGTGAAGAAACTATCTCAGGAAGATTTAAAACTTGGCGATTTTGTTCTGGAAACTGAGGCCAGGAAGATGTATCTTCGAGAAGGAATTGGGGTCCTGACCACCACAACGAAGACGATAACAGTTTGTCCGCTCTGAGTCCACGCGAAGAGAGGTCTGCGGGGTTAGAAAGAGAAGGTACGTAGCGCCAAGGCCTCCCCTCCGCAGTTTCCTGTATCTCGGAGACTCTATGCCGAACGAAAGTCTTGAGCTGCGTCGGTGATGCAGCCAACCAGCCCAAAACTATGGTAGAGTCACACCAAAAGTATACGTCGTCAAAGTTCAATGTAAGTGACTGACGAACCTTTAGGTAAAGACGTGAACCTAATAATGCTGCACAGAGTTCGAGGCGGGGAATAGTTGTAGATTTGACAGGAGCAACCTTGCTTTTAGATGTAAGAAGATGAACACGAACCTCCCCGCTTACTGATGTACTGCGAACATATATACATGTACCGTACGCCTTTTCAGAGGCATCAGTGAAGACATGTAACTGTAAGGACGCCAGTGATTCACAAGTGACCCACCGGGGTATTTTGACCTCGTTTAGAGGAGGTAGAGTGATCACAAACTCACTCAGGTACGGTCGCTAAGATTTACTAAATCAGAACTAACCTGATCTTTGCAAATAGCAGAAAGTACAGCTTGAGAATTAGATTGCCATTTCCGCAGATTGTACTTTGCTGTTTTAAGAACAGCTATGACATTCCGACACTTGTCCAACGTTTCTGTAACAGATGAACCACCTGACAAATAGTCGTCGACATAGAAGTCGTGCTCTATGGTAGAGCGTGTTGATGGATCATCACACTCCTGAGCAAGCTGCATAAGACACCTAGTTGCTAAGAATGGGGCAGAAGCGGTACCATATGTTACCGTGTTTAAGGTAAAAGTTTTTAAGGGATGAGTTGGTTCTGCCCTCCAAAGAATCGTTTGCAAGGGTTTATGTATGTCGTTCACGCGAGTGACTCTATACATTTTCTCAATGTCTGCGCTTACAACAATCTTATGCTGACGAAATCTGAGTAAAATTGATAGTAAGTCGTCTTGTAGAGGAGAACCAACCATTTGAATTTGATTAAAGGACTTACCTGTTGTAGTGCGAGCCGAAGCGTCAAAAACAACTCTAAGTTTGGTTGTAGACTTTGACTCCTTCAACACACCATGATGAGGCAAGTAATTTGGATATGTGGAGGCTGTGTTACAGTGACTATACTCAGACATATGGCCCAGCTCTATATATTCGTCCATGAAATTTGCATACAATTGTTTTAAATATGAATCTTTGGCTAAACGACGTTCAAGAGCAAGAAAGCGACGCTTGGCCATTGAGTATGAGTCACCTAACACATCAGGGGATTCTTTAAGGGGAATATTAACGACAAACCGTCCATCCGTGTCACGATATGTGGTCTCTACGAAAATCTGTTCGCATGATCGCTCTTCGTATGTCAGTTTGTGTTTTGATGAAATGGAATCCAGCTCCCAGAAGCGGTTCAAGCCCAGCCGCAAGTCATCTGTGAGCATGAAAGAAGAAGAATTATTTGAAAAATTGTTAGGTTGATGTACAACACCTGTTATGAGCCAGCCTAATTTTGACTCTAGTAATGTAGGCATGTTTTTACCCAGAGAAATACGATTCATGCCTATGATACCCCAAAATACTTCTGCACCAACCAAAATGTCTATGGAAGATGGAGTATAAAAGCGAGGGTCGGCAAGAACTATGTTACTGGGTAAACATATGTTATGGGTGTCAATATATGTACTTGGAACTGATGACGAAACTTTTGCTATGACATGACAATCTAACTCAACTTCAAAATCCTCATTAAGGGAATTTAAAGAGAGTGTACACCCCTGTGAACAATCAGAAGATTGATTGTTTATGCCTTTAACTCTAGATGCAACAAAATAAGTAGGGATACGTAGCTTCCGACAGAAGTCTTCAGATACGAAGTTTGCGGTACTTCCATTGTCCAGCAAGACTCGAGCAGTATGAGGGCGGCCTTCAGCATCCGTCACCCCCACGAGCGCTGTGGATAGTAATACAACCTTTGATGCAGTATGATGACTAGCTGATAAGACTATGTTTTGATTAGAATTAGAGTCATTGTCTGTGTGAAGTAAAGTATTGTGTTTTTCAGGACAATATTTACAATGACCCAATTTACATTTTTGTGCAGTGTGACCAGGTCGAAGACAATTTAAACAAACGTTTGAACTCTGAGCTTTTTTAAGTTTGGCTTGTACTGACAAATTTCTAAATTGTTCGCATTGAAATAAGAAGTGGTTATCTTTGCACACGGGACACGATACAGATTTAGAACTAGAAGGTTCACAAGTCAAAGAAAAGGTTTTAGACTTTGAGTGATTGTTCATCTGTTGATGTTCAGTTTTAGATTTTAACGACCTAGACTCCTCGAGGGTCTCTAACAAGTCAGCTCTGTTACTGATGAAATTAATAAAAATATCTAGTGTTGGAGGCTCAGATAAGGAATTTCTGTACTCTTCCCACTCGCGATTCGTCACCTGATCAAGCTTATTAACCATGATATATATAATAAGAGTGTCCCAATGCTGAACTGGCTGACCAAGAGTGAACAAAGCTCTCAAGTTTTTATTTGTGGTATCAACTATATGACGTAATGACTTACTTGACTCCTTAGTGATATTTTGTACACTAAAAATGGCTTGAACGTGGTTATTGACAAGCAGTCTTTTGTTGTCGTACCTAGAACAGAGCAACTTCCAGGCAGCGTCATAATTATCAGACCTAAAGTCTAGATTATCAATTATAAGAGAAGCGCTACCCTTCAAAGAAGCACGAAGATAGTGCAATTTATTTATGTTGTCTATGCCTTCGTTATTGTGAATGATGGAAATAAAGGTGTCCCTAAACTCTAACCAATCATGATAACTGCCAGAGAATTTGGGTAAATCAATTTTGGGTAAACGAACTGATGTGTGTTTATGTGTATGAGAAGTACCAGACTCCACCCCGAACGCGGCGTCCCTCGAAAGATGCTTGCGAGCCATGCCAATGAGATGCCGTGCAGTAGCCACCAAGCTGTAGTACTGCTTCTCGAACTCCTCCCGTTCCGTATATTGCTCGCTGGGGTCATCCACCGCTTCCTCCAACTCCGTCTGTAAAATGTCGTATTTTTCATATAAACTTTCAAATGTACTAAGGCGATGTTCAATTTCAATGAGTTGAACCTCACTTAACTTTTCACATGATTGAACTATGTTTAAGTAAGAAGAAAATTGCGTAAGCTTAGCTTTAAATGATGCTCGCTTCTTTATAAAGCTTTTAATATCAGCCATGACGAAGATGGATATTGCAAGATGGAGGCAAGATAAAAGTAGAAGGAAAAAAAGCTATAAAATAAATCTGGTACCTTTTGAAAAAATAATAGCAAATATACTGCAATGATGCAATAGCACTAAGTTGTTTAAGCGAGAATTGCTCTGACAATTTTATAGGCGTTTAGGTAAATGTCAAATTGCTTTGTCACTGTGAAGAAAATATGAGTCATAGAACTAACCTTAAATCACAGAAACAAAGGAACTAACACAATAATATTAATTAAATGGGATTTAAGAAGATGACGATGATAAATGAATTATGACGAGTGACTATGATAGGCACTAAATGAATATTAACTAAATAATGAGAAAAAATAATTAATTTTGAAGAGATGAAACAGTAAATTCAATGAAGGTCGAAGTTAAAATGATTTGAATGAAGTGCAATAATACTAATGCGATGAAAATGATTTATATGAAATTAAATTTTTACTACGGTGTTGATGATTAAAGTTAAAAAAGGAAAAATTGGAACGATCTCACAGTTTTGTTGCGCAAACCACTGATAAGGATGGTGATGAGGAGATTCTTCAAGTTTCTCGATGCACGACGACAATTTTGAAGATGTATTATATATTTGCAGCCGTTATGAAGTTCAATTTCAAATTCTTCGAATGTCCGTTGGGTTGAAGACGGCTAAGACGGCTAATTTGCAGCCGTGCCGATGTTCACGATGTCCAAATGCAGACACCGAAGAACTGGATGCACGATGATGATTATCTTGATGCAGATACGATGACAAACTTGGAAAAATTCACAGCCCGATGACTTGCAGAACCGTCGATTTGAATTTTTCTTTGTTCTAACGACGCGCGATAGTCCAACGTAACGGTAGAAGGACCATATGTTGGGGTCGATAGCCTTATATATAAAATGAAATGCTTAGTGGACTGTATTAAAATGAGTATAATGAAATATCAGACTGTTACAAATAAGAAATATGAGTACGAACAACCAATAAGAAAATTAAGAGTGCGAGTGCGGGCGTATGTCGTGGCGTGTAACAGCTGACTGTCGAGGTGGGGCGCGCGGATGCGCAGGCGAGCCGCGGTGGCCCGCTGTCCGCGGCAGCCCGCTGCCCGCGACAGCGATAGCTTCGTTGTCTCGCTCGCACACGCCGGGAAGCGGTTGAGTCGAAGACTCAACAGACCTTCTAAATCCCCTCAGGACCCAAGAGGCCTGAGTCATTCTAAATCAGCTCAGATGCCCAAAGAGGATCTGAGACCTACTAAATCACCTCAGGAACCAAGAGGACTCAACGCTACTACATCTACATCTCAGCTCAGAGAGTTGAGTCTTTCTAAGCCTAACGTAAAATTTAAACTCTAACTCTACATCAAACTTATATACTAAATCTAATAATAACGAATTACCTAAATCTATCTTAAATAATAATTATAACCTAAGTTTAAACACTGAATCTAAAAGTAATTTACTATCTTCTAAATCTAGCCTAAATCTTAATACTAAGCCTAAGTACTTATCTATCTACGAAATAAACAATCATAACAAAAAGATAGCCTTACCTCATATGTATCTACAATCTAGTTATGCTTCGAAGAAGCTATGTTTTCTTATTGACACAGGATCGTCTATAAGTTTGTTAAAGAAATCTTCCTTGTCACAAATTCCGGTGCTATCTAATGAAATTGTCAAATTAAAAGGCATAAATAGCTCAGAAAATCCCCGTAGAAACATTAGGTACATTTC
>NW_020800248.1:0-26888 GCF_003590095.1 Trichoplusia ni
GGAATGACAGCAGATTCGATTTGTTTTGCTGTTGTGCCCTACGAAGCAAAAATTGGGCCAATTACAAAGAAATAAACAGTTTCGAGTCTTCTTTTCTGATTGTATATTGCAAATACATAATATGTATGTTTGGAACGAGTTGGAGTTTAATTATAGATGTATTTGACATTGATATACTGAGTCTACGTAGGTTATAAAGGATTTTTGGTATTCCCAATTCAGTTTTTGAGGTTTTTTTTGTGATTTGGGTCTGACTAGAAGACTTTTCTATGGCTTTGAATGACTTCGATATGCACCAAACACAAGCCCTTTCACAGTTAAACATATTAATAAAGTGGGGTTTCAACTAGGGTTGATCAATGCGTGTATTTTGTGAGAACATAAGCTTATTCAATTGTTCTCCAGATTCTGGTATGTCCAGGAGTCACATCAACTCAAATTTTGTCGGGAGCAAAATTCAAAATCACACTTTATGTCACAAGGAAATAAGCCTAGGTATTAACATAACTAAAGCAATGTTTCAAGACTTCGTGGCAAACAATTCATTTGGAAATCTTAATTGGCATAATTTCTGCACTGTTTGAAAATTGAATTTTATTTTTATAGGGCCCTGAAGCCGCTAATATGTTTCATCGGGAAAATGTCTTACTTGGCTGGAGGGATGGCCATCACCATCCGTGGGAGGCAGGCTAGCCGAAAAGAGGCCCCAATTCTGGTGGTAGCCCCCCACTCGTCGTTTTTGGACAGTTGTATTGTCTATGCCACCAAAATGTCTTCAGTCA
This sequence comes from Trichoplusia ni, assembly GCF_003590095.1. Classification (NCBI taxonomy): domain Eukaryota; kingdom Metazoa; phylum Arthropoda; class Insecta; order Lepidoptera; family Noctuidae; genus Trichoplusia; species Trichoplusia ni. The sequence continues at coordinate 783 of NW_020800248.1, forward strand.
TCGTCAGGAAGGAGAGCATGGACAATTACGTTGGAAGTACGTGTTCTAAGTCTTCTGGGTTCTGGTGATGGGGTTGTGGTGGTGGTTTAATTGTTCTGGGATTTGAGTCACTGTCTTTTGGGTTGTGCCACCGTTTTTTTTTGGTGATGGTGTATATGTTTAACGTGTGCATGTTTTAAAGTTACTAAATGTCACGTTTTATTTAGATCCATTTTCAATTTTTGTTTTTTTTTTTTGTGATTTGGGCTCGTGTTCAAACTAGACATAGCTGAAAACTTTTCGGATCCTTGTTCTAAGATTGCAATATCTATAAAAACAATTATTTTTGTGTAAAGCAAAATATATTAGGTCGATCCCGTTTTTACAAAGAATTTATTAGTACTAGGTATTAGTGATCCTCTGTTGGGCAAAGACCTCCCTGTTCCCTATAACTTAACGGTTTTTTTCGTGGAAACACGCAAAACTTTGATCTGCTTTACTTTCAAGCTACGTAAAATAATTTCGATATTAATGCACGTATTATATTTCTTTAACTAGTCTACACATGTAGACTTTGACAAAGACACATTGAAAAACTATTTATGTATCTATTTAAACTATTATCATATGCCAAACAAATTGAATGCAGTACTGTACGTGTGGACACATAAGTGTTACAGCTTTCATCCATTCATTCTCGCATCCATGTCTAATCCGGAACAGAAAGGCGACCATCTCCTCATGAAGTAAGACTGTTGCGATTGTGGGACAGAGACGTCGCTCTATACCGTGTAGAGCGCTGTCCTGCTCCCACAGCTGCGTAAGGTAAACTTTACATAGTGGTGGTAGGACCCCAGTTGGACATCCATGGACGTTTGTCTTTTGTCACGTTTGTATGTTTTCTCTAAAGCTTTGTGTTAACGTCCATAGCGAACAATGCATGTGGAATCGATTTTGTTCAGCCATTCATTCGCTTTGTTCGGGCCTTATTTAGAAAAGGCTTCGATGTTACGTTGCTTCTATATATGTGTAAGTATTTTAAGTCTACGTCCGGGTATTGGTTTAAATTCCGTAGGGGCTAACTAATGTAAAATCTTGAATTCCATTGGGTTTCTAGATCTTCATCAGATATAATATTAGTATAAGACTGAATAATATCAGATTGCTAGTTGTTCGTATGGACAAATAAGGGTGACAAAAAATGTTTGTATGTGGAAAGCAAAAGACTGAGTGATGTGGTGTGACTCAGTGAGTGTGAGAGCTCATGTCCAAGCAGACCGCCTTAGGCTGAGTTGAGACAACACTATCTACTTGGACTTGTTTTAAACCCTAAATGGCATGCATTAATAATAACAAAATTTCATATTGGGTGATCTTGTCAAATTGAAACCTATTTTTATCTTATTTTATTCCAAAATAAGTTATATGGTTCATCATAAAAATTATCAAATCATTTATACGAATTTGGTTACTTAGGAGTACTTTAATGCTCACATTTTCTCTTCTCCCTGCGTGCCTTACCTGTGGATAGAAACGGCGCAACAGTCTCCACAGCACAGCACACATTCATGTCAACAGAATTGATCTCAGTCATCGATAATCTATCATTCGGTAGCGATCCTGTAACCTAGTACAGTCAACAGCAAAGGCATACGAATAAAGTCAGATATTCAATACTAATGAAAAAAATGCAGCCATCTTTCTGGGCACGTTTCCCGACTTTGGCAGGGATGAAGATGTCTTTTTTGACGCTTTGTAAATAATGTATATTATTCATTTTATATTGATATAGTTTAAAAGGTGTAAATATTAGTTTATTTTAATTATTTGTAATAAATGAAAAATAAAGAAATTATGCAAATTGATGAAAAAAATATTTAAAACTAATGAATAATCAGTTTGTATCAGAACTGTGTTGCGTCGAATTAAAAAGTATGTAAACTGAAGTACCAGCGAGCTTAGTATAACCTTTCAGATCATTTTTGACCATCTACTTTTACTGTTGAGTATACCTAGGTATATACACAGTTGAAGTATTGACATTCGCCATATGACATGCGCACTGCGTACGGCGGATGCATTTCATGTTTGTTTTATTATTGGAATTAAACTGTTGCTTTGGTAGGTCGTAGTTCGATGTTCTTAACAAGACTTTCATTCTAGTTGATATCAATGTTTGTCCGTCGTGGGGACAGAAAAAGCGCCACGTCGAGCACCAAAAAAAAATTATGGTGGGATGTACCACTCGCCAAAAAAATATAATTTTACATTGAATATATGAAGTATTATATTCTGTTATACAAAGACAGCAATTTAAAAGAATATCTGGAACAGAAAATGAATAGAAACGTAGTAAATTAATTTAAACAGTTTGTAACAAAGTTGTGGTGGAAAACATTGCCGATCTTGCTACAGTGGGTGCTTACAACTATAATTACAATGTGAGGAGTCATCAGCGTGTAATTGTACGTCTGATACACTTACTTTCACAAACAGTTCATTTAATAACTGTTGGAAGACTTAAAAGAATCTATCATTTTATAGAAACAATCTTGAAAATGATTCTTTATTAAATGATGCAACGGTTTCGCACGCAGTTCGACTCGTGGCACCGTCGCGTCAGCTCATGACTCCGGTTGGGTCCGAAACTAGTCATGCAACAATCTCGATAAATAAGCAGGAGAAACCGTTGTATCATTTAAGAATCTATTATATCGTATGAGTGACACTAACCTACATTTAGGGCTAGATAGATACTAATATCACTGATACCGGAATGAATTCTCTTGACCTATCCTCCTATGTTCAAAATTTCTTCGCGTCACCCACGTAAACACGTCTTTTATTTAGGTGCCCATACCTAGGCACCCATTACGATAAATACAACTCTAACTATAGTCCATTAGGTTCATTTTCATATTTCCTTTATTTTATTACCCAGAAGATGACAAAGAGATGATTAACATGGCTGTTAACACTATGCCTTTGCTTTATTGCTTAGTTCCTGTTTTTCAATTGTGGTTTTCAACGGTTTTCTTTTTTATTACATCAAACGAGGCTGTATAGCCGTTAGCTGTTTTATGGCAAGTAATAAATGTTGTTCAGTTACTAAATAATATTGTTTAACAACAAAAACTTGCAAATAAACACCTGCTGCGCCGACCTTCATACAAAAAAAAATGTCGAAAAAATCATCAAGAAAATCGGTTCATCCAGTCTGAAATTCTGAGGTGCAACAAAACAAAAATATTTTTTTGAAATCGATTGAGAATTTGTGAACTTCAGTAAAATAATGGTAAGTATCAATCATATTATGGATAATTTTTTTAAACAAACTCTAAAATCCTCATTGTTGCTAGTCCGACTCGCACTTGACCGGTTCTTTAAGTTTTTACATTGACTCATAAATGTTATTCTCTTTTGGACAAAGATTTCATTAAATGTTTATTTAAGGGATAATTGAGGGACCTCAAAGCGTCCTCAAATTATGTGCTCAACAGTTTCAAAGTAAACAATTTAAATAATAATCGACTGTTATTTTTATTTGCATCTTTCGTTGTTTTAATGTCCATCATAATTATGTTTTCCGAGATTCGTACTCTATTTTGTGTCAAGAACATGTACTTGTATTTGTGTATTTGTGTCATTTGTGTCATGTATTTGTGTCATTAAATATTCATCAAATCTAAAAACAACGCTAAAAGAACAGGATATACTAAAAATGAGATCGAATCCACGCAGCCTGTATAACTAGACTTAAAAATGCATGCTGGAATATCGAATCAATACTCGCCGCTGTCTGGCGAGCGCAGGGCTCAATACCACCACTGTCCTAACTAAAACTGTATTTGTGGAAGCGAGAGAGTGATACACGATGTAGAGTGTCGTCTCTGTCCCGCAACTGCTTTAGTTTTACTTTTACAGATGATGGTAGATGGTCTAGTCTTCTTGAATGATACTCGGCTATCGAGATCGTGTTTGTTTTTCTAAACTGCATGTTACTGAAAGCAAGCCTTTGTACTAATATTAACTCAAGTCAAAAAACTTGAAGTTCATTTAAAATCAATACTATATTGCTACTTTTTTTCAAGACTTTAGATGAAATTTTGTTAATTAATAGATACACATTTAATATCAAACCTCAGCAATGATCACGCACCGTAATCCCTCTTGAAATGTCAACAACCTGATTTCACATCAAATATGCTTAGCCATACATTGTTAAGTATAGTATTTTAATTCTATAGGTGTAGTATCCAAGCTATTCCTCGTGACTTTGCCTGCCTGTATGTCCTTAATAACTGCAAAATTACGACTCTCTTTTTCGGATGAAAGTAGCTTGTTTTAGGTAAGGTATCTGCTCCCTCCAGATTAATACCAATTTTATCGAAATCTGTGCAGCTGTTTGAGTGTGAGGAAAGAGGAGAGCAAACAGACACACACACTTTCGTATTGATAATATAAGTGTGATTCAATAGTGACGTGAGACACGAAATGCTAGGGCTTCTCGCCGCCTCAGACTTAGCTATTATAAGGCTGGGAGACAAGGCCAACTCGCCACGATACGGTATTCTAACCTCTAGTCTCCGAAGGACGTCTATTTATTACTAGTATCTTGTGTTTCATGACTCCATTTTTCTAAATCATACTATGAACATATACGATGAACAGTCAGAAATAAATCTGCGTTTTTTTGATCAAATTAACGTATTAGGTATACGTAAAGTTAGTTCAAGGGCTAGGAGCATCATCATCATATCCTAGCCTATGTTGGTGTCAACTTTCAGTCTTCTGGATGCAGCAGTACCAGTGTTTTACAAGAAGCGACTGCCAATCTGACCTCCTCAACCCAGTTACCTAGGTAACACGATGCCCCTTAAGGGTACTGTTTGTCAAACTTTAAAGACCAAGAGCTAGATGATTAAAGGGAAATATGTTCACTGTATCGAGAAGCAATTATCAATAAATATAGAGCAAGACAGATAACATTAATAAAAGATGAATATTATACATTTAAGTAGTTGCCAACATAACCAATGGTAACTCAAAAGCAACCATTTCTATTATTTCATGTCAGTTTTCTGCATTCAATTCTAGTATTTTTTTATGGTAATTGAAACTGTTTATTCCGTGTCGCTCGCGTGCCTATCTAGAATTTTCTAGAAAACATAGGCTCGTTCTAGGTTTCATGAAAAACGCTAATTTGATTTGAAACGGCTGTAGCGTGCAGGGCCTTACTAAGTTAAAGGGCAATAACCTATTTCATGTTCTGAATTTTATTTCATTTAAAGAAATTATTTAGGCTCTTAAATAAAGTACCAAAAAGAAGAAGTAGGTATTGGTAAGTATTATATACATAACTAGCTGTTGCCCGCGACGTCGTCCGCGTGGTTAGAAGTTCTATCGAGGTAGAATATTTTTCCCTGTTTTTGCCACATTTTCCATTGTATCTTCGCTCCTATTAGTCGCAGCGTGATGTTTTATAGCCTAAAGCCTTCCTCGATAAATTTTCAATTTGGACCAGTAGTTCCTGAGATTAGCGCGTTCAAACAAACAAACAAACTCTTCAGCTTTATATATTAGTATAGAGTAGATAGGTATAGGATAGAGTGTATAATACATAGGTAATATATTGACCTATATCTATAGTATACCAATATTGTAGACAAAGTCTGTGTGCTTATGTTATATGTACGAAGTCTTTGGATCTACTGGTCAACTTTTGCCAAAGCCAAGTTATATTTTAGCGGCAAAGCTATAAAATCATATTTTGCATGGGCATGGTTCAGGTAGTCTAGAAAATATTTTCAAAAAATTACTTAATCAATTAAAGTCAAATGATTATCATTTAATGTTTTCAACATTATATACCAACCAATCTTAATTCTTTAATATCTTCAGAGTCTTAACTCTAAGGCAAACACTGTTTACCTTTCGCTGTGACTATCGTTAAGCTATTAGCGAGACCGGGACAACTTCCGTGTTCCATCATAGTGTCGGAAACGAGTTCAAATTGAAAATCGATTAATCGCTTGCTTCTGACATACATACATAAGCCTACATCTGCTTGCAAAGGTCAGCTAAATTTTTAATCACCGATTTTTTTAACTGGTGTTGTTTCCCGGACATGTTTTCTCTACCTTAGATTTAAAACCCATCAAATGTCGATCTTAATGGTTTTCGTTTTTACTATCAATTTAAGACTTATTTAATTTATTTTAGATAAGTCTTAAATGTCTTTTTTATGAAAAAAACTACCGAAAGACTCCATGATAACTTACAAAATCATGCATTAGAAGATCAATTGTGCACGCATATTAATATTATCTGCTGGTACACACATGGTCTCCGTTTTGCTGATGATAGGTTTTAGAAGTGATAAATAACTTTCATAGAAGTCTAAAATACTAAGTAATAAAAAAAATGATTTTGAATAGTATACACGGTGATTTTTTAGTCGTCTTACAAAAGGAGCCCAGTTCATGTATCCGACGTTAAATACCCCTAGGCGCGATTATTATTTTTTCATCCTCAACTAAGGCAATAAGAACAAAGAAAAATTAAACAAGAGAAATCTGAAAATACCCTTAAAAATGATAAAAACGCTGCCGCCCGCGCCCCTCACCATTATTACAAGGCTCGGACTGCGCTTGCAACGGAGCTGTGTTTCTAAAAAACTACGAAACGAAAAAATGCATTTTTAATTTATTAAAATCTCTTATATACCTATTTTTTTATCATGAACGTGTTCTAGTCATTGGATACATGAACTGGGCTGCTTTTGTAAGACGACTAAAAATCACGGTGTATAGTACGAGTATATTTGAAAGAAATTACAGTTTTACGAGAAACTTCCGGAAAAATTGGACCAATAAAATGTTCGCCATGTCACAACCGGCTTTAAAAAGGAAAATCTTCAGATTAGATAGTCCTGGTACATTCTTGGTTGCATCGCCTTGGAAATCCGCTGCTATCTTATTCCGCTAATCGCATTGCATTTTACGGCTGCGTACCGTTCTAATTTTACAGCACCAGCTTTTCCTCGCTTTCTCCATTTACTTTGTTCTTCTCAATGTTTAGACTTTAGCTATAATAAATATGCTTATTTTAACGCTCCATTGGAATGAGTAAGTACTAGAAAATTGTTTCTATTGACATTTTAAACGTTTTGCCGTGTAATAAATATGTGGCTTACAATATTTCCCGACAATACGTACTTATGTAAGAATTTCTACTTAATATTGTATAGCGAAATGTAGGAAAATGTGTTTAGAAGTATAAAGAACACCGTTAAAGTAGTTACATTGTTATAGAACATAAAATAGGGATGACGACATCCTTTTTTTTCAATTTCATTCCGGTCGATCATGAGTAGTAGTGTACTTATACGTATTTTTTCTTTTGTTCCGCGAAAATAAATTGATCAAATTATAGTCAATGGAACCCACGCGTAACATCACTTTTGTGTATAACTTTGCGAAGGTGTTACCTACTTCACTAACCCCCTATACTTAATGAACTTAAAAGCAGTTTATCTTTGACAATTTTTGCTCTCCAAATAAAGGCATATATGTCCAATATTTTTTTAAGTGATCGTTTAGGCGGAGTTACAGTTTACATATTTTTGTGTTTTATACCCAGTCGACATCCGTATGTCAGATCTATTGATGTTAAAATCAGCCAACATTGAGTTGACTACAGATCATGAATGTCGTAAGAAGTGTTTACTAAAATAACTGCTTGTTTCAAAATTATTTCTTCAAATTACATGCTAATTTAAAACCGATCATGTCCAACCGAATAAGGACATACTAATCCAATCCCATTGCCTCATTAAAAGGATTCCCATAAAAATATGTTAAGGTACTCATTGAGTGTCTCGTATATTTTCAGAGCTGATCAACTACACACAGCCCGTGTACGTGTGGCGGGATGACCCTAACTCCAGGCAGAACACCATCAAGGAAATCATTGAGAGGGCTACCTCCAAAGAGGACTGGCCTCAGGTATGGATAGGATATCCTTTATTATTATTTGTATCTCTTTTCTGGCTCGGGATAACTTCATGGGAAGAGACTCGGTCCTTTTTAGGGCTTACACGGGGACAAAGGTCCAACATGTACAGGCCTTGTTGAGATTTTTTGTCCAAAATGTGATGGGGTATCTAACAGGGACCATCCACTTCTGTCTTATAAAAGAACAGATATGGACGGCCCAAGGTAGCTACAAAACTACTATACTAACTACTATTAGAATATCCTTTATTATTATTACTAGCTTGGAACGTCCCACTGCTGGGAAAAGGGTTCCCCACTGTTCTTCCACTCTTTTCTGTCATGAGCCGCGCCCGCGAGTGACCAGATAGAAAATTATTTATTGCATACTAAATGAAAAGAAGGATGGACAAACATAAATAGTTACATGGTGCCACAATGGACGGACTTATTTCTAAGAGACAAACTTTGGTACTTTCTATCCTAATGACGAATGAAAATGTCCCGAAAGAGCGCTAACTGTCCCGGTACTTAACATTGGCCCTCGATATGCTGACATGATTTATGTTATACAAACAGAGTGTACATAGCGAGTGAAACAATTAATCGGAATAGGGAAACTTATGTAGAATACTATAACCGGTTAGAACGAGTATGGAGTAATCGGTAAAGCTATTCCAAAAGGTTATTATCAAGCAAAAACTTTTTTCTAAAATGTAAATTTTTCCTCGCACAAATGTCATGTTATTAATTTTTAAAATAAGTTTTATTCAAGGACAAAATATTATTAAAATTTGATAGCAGCTAGGAAATGCCATTGTTATAACGATGCTTTTGCCGGCTTCCTTATATCCGTCTCCTTTTTTTCTGATAAATTACGAAATCTTTTGTAATTTATTTTAAATATTTTGAATATTATTATTATAAATAAAAATATTCATTTAGCATAAAAGAACTTTTGTTTATACTTACTTTGTGATACCATTTTTTTTATTTAAAACATTCCCTTACGCTTATTTTTGGGCATAGCCTAGTTTTGGACTCAACCGTAGTCCTTAACCATGAGCTGATGCGGTGGTTCGGTCACGAGTAGACATTTCAAATCGCGGCCAGGCCACCTGTAAACAAAAATAATTTTGAATCTGCCCCACGTTATTATAATAACCTTCAGTACCAATTTTGGGCAACAAAATAGAAGTATAGTAGCTACTAAGACTATCAGTTTAATCTAATACCTGATCTAGTTACGTAACAGATAGCTACCTGTCTGGTGTCGGCACCGCTTGGTACTGATTTGCAAGATTTCCGAACACAAAGGTATATTAGTAAGTTATCCAAAGCAACAATCTAGCACATGACTATAACATAAGTCTGATAGGGATGTTCAGAATGGAATTTATTGAAACGTAAATAACGAAATTAAATAGTAACATAGGTTTATTATATAAGCAGGAAGGTTCAAGTATTTCGTATGCCAAAATGTAGTAGGTATCCAAGTTTTACGTATCGCTAAGAACGTAATTGATTCTTCAATATTTTTTTTCGTTTTGCGTTTCGCAATAGTGCTCTTCTTTGGACGTTTAATGCTCCACGCGGTTAAATAAAATCAGTATTTTTTTGTATTTTTTCAATATCAATCCACCGCAGTTCACGTCCATTAAACAGTATTGTTATCAAATCTCCTATTTATAAATGTTCCACTCTTGAGCGTTACCAAATATAAATTCATAAAACGGCAAGGTCACCACATCTTTCTCTTTCATCACTAGCAAAATCTTTATTTTAAATCCATCATTTACTTCCAGGTCCTGATATTCCCTGAAGGCACATGCACAAACCGCTCTTGCCTGATCACGTTCAAGCCGGGTGGCTTCTACCCCGGCGTGCCCGTCCAGCCCGTCACCATCCGCTACCCCAACGCCAGGGACACAGTCACCTGGACCTGGGAGGGGCCTGGAGCGTGAGTACCTGTCTACCAGCTACCTTACTTCTATACAAACATCAGCTAGTATCCTTATTCCACCCGATGGCGTAATATATCAGGGCACGGAACAGTCATCTGGAAGTCCATAGAGAAACAATGGATTTTAAACAACATAGTAAGGTGTCTTATACGGTACTTTAAATTGGACATTGAAAGAAGTCGTGGTTCAACAAAGGGGGGTGAAGCGAAAATGAATATTTTATGCAAAGAATGGAAGGAATAGGAATATTTTATGCGAAGAAGGCTTGATTTGTATTCCATCATAAGCAGTCCTTAAACTGTCGCATTCAGTTCGAAAATACTAATTAGGTCGTCGATGCATCAAAAACTTATGTAGGCATGTGTCGCAGTGGACAGTGGATCCTTGTAGGTTGAGTTGGTGATATCAATTCTGATTTGATTCACAGCCAACTTTCTTAACTTACTTACAAGCATATACTTCTATTCTAAGCCATACATTTATTTTTTGAAAACATTTTTCCCTTTTATCTTTTTGTTTTGGTAATGCTTAACGCAAATGCATAAAACATGTCATCATCACATTTCAGTCTGAAGCTGCTATGGCTGACCCTGACTCAGGTGCACAGCTCCTGCGAGATCGAGTTCCTCCCGGTGTACTACCCCAGCGAGGAGGAGAAGAGAGACCCCAAACTGTACGCCAGGAACGTGCGAGATGTAATGGCCAAGTAAGTTATTGTTTTGTTTTCCTTTTTTTTTAATTACTCCTGCCGTAAAGACAGGCATCCTTGTGTCCCGGGGGGTTTCACAAACATACAAATCACATGCACAAAGACACCCAGACTCAGAACAAGCATTCGTGGATCACTCAAATGCTTGTCCTACGCGGGGATCGAACCCGCGACACGTCGCGCACAGTGGGCTTGATGTGGTGACCTCAACCAAGTGTTCAAAGATGTTGTGGGTACATATGCTTGTTTTAAGTCTTGATTCTAACTAAATTCAGCTATTTTGAGAAGGTAACTGCGCAATACGATGCCCTTAGCTAGACTGCCTGTACACAGTACTATAACTTTCCGATAGCTTACAATCATTTTTCGCATTTCAGAGCTCTTGGAGTGCCAGTCCTGGACTACACGTATGATGACTGCCGGCTGATCGCGCGCGCCAAGCAGTTGGGCATCCCCTGCGCAGCCTCGACGAGGGAGATCAGTGAGATTAGGGCACAGCTCGGGTAAGCATGTACTTTAAATGTTTAGTGTATTTTTTTCGAAAAATATTGCTGAATCTGGTAAATCAAACTGAAAGCAACATATTGGAGAGCTAATAGCCGTTTATGTTCATGAGCACGAAGACTTTTTGTGTTATCTCTTTTACTTTTCGTCTTGGGTAAGGATACCCCATGTCCCTTTTTAAAGTTAGACATATTATTTACATTCTTAATTATTCTAAGTCACCATTCAGAAACCTTGAAAGACAAATATCGTGTGGAGACCTGGATTTTCTGGTATGCCAATCCACAGTGAGCTAGTGCAGTGATCAATGCTAAACCCTGCCCTATATTGGAAGGGAAAGTTCCAAGTTCTAAGTTCAAGGAAAATTCTTTTTTTGTGCCCAACAGTGAGGCGTACATAGAAGCTGATATTATTATTAGTCTGGAGTATAGCGGTTTCTTAGGTTTACCGACGTTTCGGCACCTTTGCAGGTATCATGGTCACGGGAGTCCGCCCGTGACCGCGATGAAATCGTGGAGTAATGTCCAGTAGCAAGTAATATTGATTCTGCGTGCAGGCTGGAGCGCTCGCAGCTGGAGCTGCAGCTGTGCGCGCGCGGGCCGGGCGCGGGCCGCTGGGTGGGCCGCGAGGAGTTCGCGCGCAGGCTCGCGCTGCCGCTGCACCACACCACGCACAGGCTCTTCGACATCTTCATGCAGGTGAGTGGGGGCCGGGGGATCTGGGGGTGGGAATACGTTAAGAGGTGGCCCGTAGAGGTTTTATACTGTGACAATGTCCAAAACTCTCTTTTTCCTTAACTTTATCTTCCAAGTTCCATAATTTTACGGTTCAATTTAAATCATGGCGTGATGATATAATAGAAAATTTTCTAAAATCAAATAACGCTTCATAAGATCATAAAATTAAATGATGTCCAGTTAATGTTGACCCTTTAGCCAAAAAAATGTCTACAATTCGCAGAGGTCAAGTGGTCTGGTGTACTTCCCGGACTACCTGCTGTGCGCCGCCTTCCTGTCGCTGCAGAACGCGCCGCTCACACAGCTGCTGTCCATTGCATTCAAGGTGAGTTATGTATAGATATACATCCTTTTCATCCAGTGTAAAGTCGAACCCGCCCACGCGAAATACGTTGTATGTCGTTCGGCCAAGTTTCTTAGCGTTTTCCCAATTATGTTTGGGTAGGCTTCCCGTCTAACCGCTTTCAGCTCAGTAACCGTATTTTACAAGGAGCAACTGTCTATTTGACCTCCTCAACCCAGTTGCCTGGGCAACACGATACTGGTTGTTAGACTTTCCAGCTTTTGGCGACTCGTAACGATTGTCAAAGAGGCATGACCATCAGCCCCCAAATTAACTTGCCTTCCGAAACACGTAGGAACTCGTTATGATAAAGACAGTAACCCATCTACGGACCAACTTTGATGGGGAGTTCCCCATCTATATGATGTATGCATTCAGAAATATGTATATAAGTACGTTTATCAGTTAAACTTATAGTTCAAGTTTTGCTTAGTTTGAGACTAGATGGCGTTGTATGAAAGGAAAGATAATTTGACTGCGATCTCTGGACTGTTCGTTGTAGGATGTATGCCTTAGATTACTTGCCTATAGATTAGTTTGGTGAGTAGTTGAATCAGTGCGATGTTCCCCGATGCAGCTGTACGACGGCAACCGCTCGGGGCGTCTGTCGGGCGCCAACTTCGAGGAGGTGGGCACGCGCTGCCTCGGGCTCAGCGCAGACGACGCCGCGCACGCCTTCGCGCACGCCGCGCCCGCGGACTCGGGACAACTCACTTACGGTAACTTACACACTTACTGCACTAACTACGGTTTCAAAAAACATTTTTGATGTTACGAGAGGATCTTCTTTTTGGCAACCGATGGAATGGCGGATGAAGTTAAAAAAATGTCTTTATACACTAATTTAAAAGAGGGTCGGTAGCCTTGTAGCATTCTTTCATTTACTGATTAGACCCAACACAAGTTTTAAATGATTGAAATTTATTAATGTTATTAAATCTACCGCAAGTCATCTGCAAGTTCACAAAACAGATTATTAAAATCAAATGTCTTGAGAGTGTTATTCGTAAACTAAGAAAATTGACAACGTTGAAAATATATGTTTAACAAGGCCCCTTACATTTCAGATGAATTCATCGCATACGCTCAAAAGAAAGCGGAATTCTCGTTCATTTTCGCATCGGAAGGGCATCACAAGCCCAAGTCCCAGTGAGAGTCGCCTCACATCCCGACCGTCTGCAGCCAAGTGCCCTAGAGATGCAACAATACTCAGATTTAAGGCCGAGATACGTAAACATCACTTAGGTTTACATTTATACACAGTTCGTGTACAAAGAAACAACGAATTCTAAGGAATGAACTGAAAAAAAAATGGTTTATATGCTCTCATTTTTTAAACCTGTGTCTGTTTTATGATTTTTTATAGAGGACAGTCGCTCTTGTGGAAGCGAGACAACGCTATATACAACTTTTAGCGCTATCTAGCTTCCACAATGGCAATAATCGTACTAAAAGCAGGGCGAATCCCCGCGAAGGCAAGCGTTTGTGTGATCCACGAATGCTTGTCCAGGGTCTAGGTGTCCTTTGTGCGTCTGACTTAATTGTTTGTAAAGCCGCGATACGAAGTTTAAATTCCTTAGTAAGAGAGTCGTTTTGCTTTAAAAAAAAGCTTTATTGGAGAGCATAATATAGGTGTGAGTTTATAAGTGTTTTTATTTTGAACGTTTATATATCTCGGCCAAAGTCAAGGAATTCCGAAATTTCATTCCGAAAATTGTCTTCGATCAAAATAACGAAGTAAAATAGTTTAATTATGTTCTTCCATAGATTGTTGTTGATAGAGTGTTTTATTAGTACTTGTGGTTAGTACACGGAACCTTTTGGACAAAAATAATAATCAAATGAATTCCCTTTTATGTAAATAAAATTAAAGTATTACTATAAAACTGTCCTTGTCTTACAAAGTATCGTAAGCAATATAGTTACCGGCACGGATCTTGAGCGCTCGGCGGAAGAGTGGGGATCGCTTCGCGCATCGTAAAATAAAACGCCAATCAATCACATTCACACAAATTCTTTCTGCAGCAAAGAAAGAATCCCTCATGACAGCTATGACGCGATGCGCTGCAGGCCAATCACTGCACTTTATCCGCCCCGCGCCTCACTTCATACCGCAAAAGTGACACAAAAAATCACTTCTGGGCAGATGAAGGTCAGCGCTCAAGATCTGTGCCAGTAACTATACCTAATCTTTCACTGATATTGTCGTAGTAATAACTGAGAATACGTCACCAGTTTTCACTGTTTTTATTATAACGCGCGCGTCGCGATCTCTTTCAAAGTCCAGAAAATTCAAATAAGATATGTATTTTGTCCAAAAGATTCATTATAAATGTAATGCGCTTCCTATCCGTTATAATTAATTTCTTGAAGATTTTGCTTATTGGATAGATATTGTGTATTTACTCATCACACAGTATTTAATTATAGTTTTACGAACAACATATTGTTTTAGGAGCTCATTACATAATTGATATTTTGTATAGAATACTAGAATACCGGTAGAGTTTTACCATTGAGCCCTGTCGTACACGATATAAGTTTCCGATATTTGACGTCTTAAGACTCTAAATAACGCCATCTAGTTTCAAATAAACTAACAACTTTTTAGTTGTAAATATTATAGATGTATTACACCCATACATGGAACAAATAATAAAATTGTGCTCATCACACAAATCAATCCTGGGTGGGAATTGAACCCACGACCTTCATTGTAGCAGTCAGGACCACTGACCACTAGACCAACAGGCGAGTCAATGCCTATTGCAATTTGTACCGTAGTAGACTCTCATATCAAAAACTGAATCATTCTCGTGTATGGCAAGACTCATTATAATTTCGTTGACAATTTATTTTTGACATTAATAAGAATATTTAAATATAAGTTAACAGTGAACCTAGCGTCATATGGTAAGTTTCATGTTTGCTCACATTTATATAAAGCTCATTAGTAGCCATGTGTTATGTAGTTTGGCCTTATATTTCCATTCAAAGAAGGATGAATTGAGGAGCAACATCGATAGCATTATATAATTAATTATAATTTAATAAAAATGACGTTTAAATTAGGGGCAACTGCGGACAACTGGCATGTGAATTTAGAATAAAAATAATATGAATATGAACTGAAAAAGTACGGGAATTGGAATTAAGGTCTTTTTGAAATACAACTTTTGCCCATCATTAACAAAATGACAAGGAATCATCTTCAATTTATGAGAAATGGACTCACCAAATAAAACTTTCACCAGTTAATTAATTATTGGGGTACATTTTTCAGAATAGGCCACATTCTTCTTGCGGATTGTTTCTATTGGCAAAAACTTGGTTTCGAAATGGCCTATTATTTCCATTTCACGTTTTATATCATCATAACTCTAATTATGCTTGTGGCAACGCATAACTTTGCCGAGAATATTCATCCTAGCAAGGCGTCGACCACATCCTCTTAAAACGAGACAGCGCTATATAAGGTGTAGTGTTGTCTCTGTCCCACAATTTAAGAGACGCCAAGTGTTTAGTATAAAACTATTTATTTGTGAATAACTATAGTCTTATGCCTTATTCCATAGATTATGTAGAGTGAACGAGTCAATTATTGGCGGGAAATATTAAAAAAAAATGGCTTACATGCATTTTTCTAATAATTGTAAATTAAGTAAATCAGATAGTATAGTTTATTATAAACTGTGTGCTTCTAATTATTAAACTTGAACCCCTAACTTACACGTATTCAAAAAACGAAATCGGTTACCTCTTTCTAACTTGTACAGAAGTCGTAAGTGCGAAAGAAACAAGATTTTATAACGGAAAATGTATTTGAATATTTGTTTGTAGGGAGGTTAGAAGCCAATAATTGGCCTTTTCACAATAAAGTAATGTTTTAGGAGGCCATTTGTTATATGTGATAATTTTAAGGGCGTAGATAACAGTACAAGCTAATAAGATGCTAATTAATACTGCAATTGAGATTATTTTCCAACGACCCTTGTGCAATTTAATGTTTTCCGGCCTGTACTTCCTTTAGAATAGTTTTATTCCATTATTTAGACGTTAGTGAAGAATCTTAAAATAAAAGGAATTGTTTTATTTTTAAAGTCAAGGATTATTGTCCTATTTTGTTTTTTTTTTAATGTTATTGAAATAAAAATGATTCTTTAATTATGCTTCTGTCTTTCTTTATCCACTTCGTTATGACATATCTCGGCCCCTGATTTGTATGACAATTTACTCAACTACGATAAAGTTGCCAAGGAACAAAATATAAAAAAGTCGTTATGCGTTATGAATATCGATCGCGATTTAATCTATATCTTTACTAATCTATACTTCTATACTATAAAGCTGAAGAGTCTGTTTGTTTGAACGCGCTAATCTCAGGAACAAATTGAAAAAATATTTTTGTGTTAAATAGACCATTCATCAAGGAAGGTTTTAGGCAACACCATCACGCTGCAACAATGGAAAATGTGGAAATCACAGGGCAGGTATAAATCATAACTTATATCTTCTAACCACGCGGACGAAGTCGCGAGCAACAGCTAGTAGCAAATAATTAATCGCAAAACAATACAAGGGAAATAGCGCCTTTAATTTTAATGAGTAGAAAAAATATTAATAATAGACAACACAAAGTAATAGACAGTCTGTTTAATCAAAGGTGAAAGCTAACTGCAACATGTTGCGCTATCTATTAGATGTTCAGCTGTGTCTATGATCGTTGGATCGCGGAGGTAGATGTCCTCTTCACTGCTTACTATTACTTTTCATTTTTTCAAGTGCCAGTAATTCCTTTTTGCTCAGTTTTTTTGAACCCTGTCTCGGCCCTCTAAAGATCACAAACTGCTCATGGATTAGATATATCCTCTCAATGAGGTTTGTGATATCAGTGTTACAAGCCAATAGCTTTTCGTAAATTACGAGGAACCATAGGAAGTGTGTTTTCCAGGGGAGGTGCCTCATCTGTCCGTACAGACTCTCCATTTTGTTGACGATGGCCGTCGCGGCCCCGTACAGCACCGCGATCTGGTACCCCTGCTGTTTCCTAAACTTCTGCCGGTAACGCCACGTCTCGTTGACTCTGCCCTTCACGTAGAGAATGCTCTGCCGTATCATATTCATGCACTTTTGTTTCACGTAAGGGTTCTGACCGTGCGCCTCACTGCCTTTTCTTCTAAGATCGTATTGCTCACCGTACCTCGATTCTATTCGGTCGATCGCCTTCTTAAGCGCGTCGTGGTCTAAAACGTGGATGTCAAGACTGTCGTCCTTATATTCGTAGTTCAAGTCTTTGGTTCCATTGGTAGCATCCAAGTTTCCCAGGATGATGTCGGACACGGAAATGTCAAAATATGACGTGTTGCTCAGTTGTTTCAACAATATAGCTCCGAGCATGTCAGCGTGGGGTAGCGGTTGACCAGGAGCGGTATTCAAACTCGCCAGATTTATAAATGCTAAAATCAGGATAATTGATTGAGAGTATATTTTCATAAACCTAGAGCCATTACTTGTTATTCGAATGCATTTTAAGCCACACAGGTCTGTAGCCGTGGTGTGTGAGAGGCCATGACTGATAGTGCAGCGTCTCACTTCCGCAATAGCATTAACTGTGCTCCTGCCTGACTAAAAACAATGCAAGAGACTATAGATATACGATTATAATTGATTTAACGAATTTCGTTATTTTAATTTAGGAATCTATTGTTTTATAGCGGAGCTCTTAGTGTCTAAACACACTATGCCGACCGTACGCGACCGAAGTTGCGCGGCTGATTTTACGTTCCAACGTATTCGGCTGATATGACACACCATAAGTGCCGAACTTACGCGGCAGAAATTCAGTTGCGCAATTTTGCGTATATATTCAGTGTTTCGAGACAAACAGCTGGGCAGACAAATGCAAAATAAAGTGATCCTGTTAAGGTTCCGTTATTAATTTTGAGGTGCGAAACCCGAAAAATGGACTATTTTACAGTAATAGCAATTGCAGAGGCTTTAGAAGAGGACAAATACAAGAAAGAATATTATGTGCACCCATTGAATTCTACGAGACTACAAGATGGCCAGTTTCAACGTTATGCAAAATACAGAGCCTATCCAAAATACAGAGCCTCCGTCGGCAATCGAACCGAACTTCGGTCGTTTATAATGTGTGTTCTAGAGAATACGTTGCCGCCGAATTTCCGCTGAACTTACGTCCGACTGAAGTTCGGCTATACGCTATAACGCAACGTAATTTCGGCATAATGTGTCGCCAGTAATTCAAATAGCATTGCAGGCGTAATCATGCCGAACTTCCGTCGCGTATCCTCGGCATAGTGTGTTTAGACACTTAAAACCATCATTGTGGGTAGATACCTAGATGGTTATAGGTGCTCTAGCATCTCAGTCAGCTCCATAAAATAAATATTGCAATCTTATGTATTTAAAATATGCATGCAACATTTAGTCAGAAACCGGGAAGCGGGGATTCAACTGTGATGACTCTGATTTCAAACAATGGCCTAAGTGAATGTACCTAAATAAAAACTTGTAAAAATAACACAAAATAGTACTTACAAGAAAGAAAAACTAATACTACGTAAAACATTTTTAAAACATGAAATATTTCATAGCAAAAACATTTACTGTTTTTTATCCGTAATAAGATGAAAGTGAGTATAGTTTGGTCATAAACTGCTTATCTCAAGTTTTAATTATTACATCATTGAGTTAGGTATATTGTTCTTGTGCACGCAGAATTCCAATGCATTGCCATGCACTGATATAAAAGCGAGGAGATTCACGTTAGTAAGAGTCTGCCACCACCCGCTTCCCGGCGGTGCCATGAGGACCCCCGTCATACCAGAAGGAAAAGTAATATGGTACCTCCCACAACACTACGTTGAAACTCTAGTAAAATATAGTAGAAAAATCGGTGGGAAAGAAGTAAAGGGATTATGCCGTAAGGCAAGTAACCACAACCGGTGGTTAGAATAAGCTTCCTAACGACAAAAAATGGTCAACTGCGAGTCAGATTCGCGCTACTTAGGGCTTCGTGAATATGGGCTTTTTCTTTTATATGCGCTATAAGATATTGTTACGTACTAATTTTCAAGTGTTTGAGTTAAGGTACCCTGAAGGTTTTGATTTCCATATGAGTGTTGAATATTTGCGGCAACGCTCGGATGTCACCACCTTGATTACAAGGGCACTAGTATAATAGTCGCCTGGAGAGGTATGTGATGACTTCCAGCTACCGTAGGTGCGAATTTAATCACATTCATTTTGCACATTTTTCAACTAAGAATGGGAAAAATTAAGACCGCAACACAATCAAACAAACAGTTTATGTATTATTGTATTTAAATGGAAACATTTTGCGTTCACAGCGATTTCTGTTGATGTGATGGAGGTAACCTGAATTTATTCATATCCTTCTTGCTTATTTTAGGCATATTCTCTTTTGGTCCCCTGATAACTGCGAACTGGTCTTGGATTAGGTATATCCTCTCAACGATATTAGTGATATCGATGTTAGAAGCCAATAGTTTTTCGTAAATGACGAGGAACCATAGGAAGTGTGTTTTCCAGGGGAGGTGCCTCATCTGTGCGTAGATGCTCTCCATTTTGCTGATGATGGCCGACGCGGTCCCGTACAGCACGGCGATCTGGTACCCCGGCATGCCCTTAAACCTCCGCCTGTACGACCTCGTGTCGTTCAACCTCTCTCTCACGTAGTGAATGCTCTGTCTTATCATATTCAGGCATTTTGTCTTCACGTACGGATTCTGACCGTGTGCTTCAAGACCTACTCTCCTCGTATCTGCTTGTTTAGCGTACCTCATGTCAAACAACTTTATTACCTTCTTAAGGCCGCGGTGATCTAAAACTTTGATGTCGAGATTATTTTTCAAATATTTCAAGTGTTTAGTTTGTCGAGCAGAGTCCGGTTTTCTGAGGATGATGTCTAGTACGGCATCGTCAAAGTATGATCTGTTGCCGAGGTGCTTTGACAGTATGTCTTCTAGAACGTCAGCGTGGGGGAGACGTTGACCAGGAACTACTTTTATACCCATTGAAATTTCAAGTGCTGAAATGAATATTGAGTGATGAAATGTTTATTTTTATGAAAGACTTAGGTATGCTGTTCTGTAGTTGCCGGGCGTAAAAAAAATATAAAAAGCACGGTCAAATTCGAGTCAAAACAAATCAGTTTCAAACCTCTAAATTTAATTTTCATTAAGCAACACATCATGTGTGAAACCTTTAGCTTTTAACCTACATAGCCTGTACGCCCTGTACAGTAATATTGTGAGGTTCGACTCTTTGGATACGTAACGAAAGTACAACTTACATGAAACAAGAATTAAAGTGAGACAAAACATTTTAAACATGAAATTATTTGACAGCAAAATATTTTACTGGGTGTGATCCGTAGTTCATTACAAATGGGTATGGTTTGGTAATAAACCACTTATCATTAATTATTACGACAGGTAGTTACATAACTTAATTAGCTGCACCTATGCTAATACTACATTCGCGCCTACCTATTGTTTTCTTAAAAACACGCTTGGACACTTGATGACAGTTCATTTAGGCACGTGATGCCTATTTAAGTTGTGATCGTGGTTATAATCTTTCTATACTCATAATAATTTAGAAAGCTTACTAATATTGTGGATCATGATCACGGATTTAGACGAAACTTGGTACAAAGATATTTTATAATCAGGACTAGCTGTTGCCCGCGACTTCGTCCCCGTGGGTAGAAGATATAAGTTATGATTTAGGTATACCTGCCCGGTTTTTTTCACATTTCCCATTGTATCTTAGCTCCTATTAGTCGCAGCGTGATGGTTCAGAGCCTAAAGCCGTCCTCGATGAATGGTCTATTCAACACAAAAATAATTTTTCAATTTGGACCAGTAGTTCCTGAGATTAGCGTTCAAACAAACAAACTTTGAGCTTTATATATTAGTATAGAGTATACTCGTAGATATAGATTAGCACATTTAATAGTTTTTATCAGGATTTTAATGTTCCCGTGGGATCATTTTCGATTTGCAGCGGGTGACCCCGTGGGCGACAACTAGTTAAGAATATTAGTAGTTTACTAAGAAATAATTTCAGAACAAGCTGGACCACGGAGCTTACCTTTTCATTATCATTAAACTATATTTTTCCTCAAGTGTTTAAAACCAAGTATACAAAGCGGCCAAACTCACTAGCTTAGGATACCGATAGATACAAAGGACCTATAGTCAGTTATTTTTAAAATTGGGGAAGTGAAACGGCTCATTATAAAGTGCAAACGTGGCTATAATACCACACTGTTAAAGAAAACTGACACATGTGTAAAAATCCATGCTTATGTTTTAAATGCGATAGTATCTCTGTCTGTCTCGCTTTCACTCCAAAACTACTTAACCGATTACAATGAAATTTGGTACATAGGATCTTCTAGTTTGAGAAAGGACATAGGCTAATATGTAGAGTTTAGAATAAAAGATCGAGATATCTAATAGATAGATAGATAATAGAATAGATAGGCTTTAAAGTTGCAAGTCAAAGAAGAAATTTTGCTTAAAATTGTTTAAATATGTTTGAGTGTCTGTCTCTCTCTGTGAACTAAAATCCACGCGGACGGAGTCGCGGGAAAGAGCTAGTTTTAAGATGAAGGAGTAACACGTACGATGTCATCGTGTCTACCTCACTAATATTCGTATGCCGAAAGGTAGAATTTATAAGGACTTTCGAACTTATGTTTAATTAAATATCTTAATATAATAACTACATTCTATAGAAATAAAGTTCCTTCTGATTTCTGAAAAAAAGGAAGAAAAAGCCCTCTAGGATTTCGAAGTGGTTTTGTAAAATATGTATTTTGGATGTTTGTTAAGCAGTTAATCTAGATTTCAATGAAAAAACAGAAGCCCGTTATGTTGACTTTATTGGGACATTTCCCCTTTACAGTTAGGCATTAAGAAGCGACGAAGGGTGAGCGAATCAGGTCCTGTCAAATGCCTAACAAAATACATCTATTAGCAAAAATCCATTCTGGAACCAAAAGGAATTTTTTTGGACATGGAAGAAACAGAAATTTTATAAAAAAAATGGGTTTTTTAAATTTTTATATGGTCCAAAATTTGGTTATACATTATTAAGCCATTATTAGTACCTAAGCTGTTGCATGGCGCTTGTTCCTTAATAATGATATGTCGATGATATTACAATAGATATATAATTATTTTATTACTTCTATATTCAGTGGGTTTGTATTTTGTAGCGGTCATATTCCAAAAGCAGGTAGTTGTTGAGGTTTATTTGTAATTACGCCATTAATAATCACAGGAAATCGGACTAAAATTGGTCATACAATGTCTTAGCGTGTTGGGACAGTTAAGTCCTATCAAGAGTAGTTCATTTCGTCTGCCAAGTCTGGACCATCTTTGTCTTTATTCTTCTTCTTCTGTTTTTTCTTTTCTTCTGCCACTTTTGCTTTGAAAAGATTGTCAACCTTGATTAACACCCACCAAAGGTATTGGAAATCGACACTCACTCTTGCGGCTTTAGCGTGAAGAACCATTTGAGGATCGACATAGTCCCACGTCCATCGTTTATAATTCCCGTATGTGAATATTTGCATGAGCTTATTAAAAAGCCTGGTCAAACGCCGATAGGTGAATGCAATTCGAAACCCTGTGTCTTTGGAATTGAAGAACTTATTGTCTTCAAGTTCTTTGACCTTATGCCTGCCCATGTAGAGCGTTTGCAGCATGCAGTCAATGGTTTTGCGTTTTATCATATGTTTGCTGGCGTCCTCGTAGGGACCCTGGCCGTAAGTCCCGGGCAAGACGGCCTGCCTCCTCGTCTGGTTCGTCCCATTTTTTGGTTCTTCGTGTACAGCTAGCTGATCCATTATCACGTCCATTTTTTTCTTGAACTTTTCTATGTTAATTTTGTCGATGTCTATTGATACGTTTCTGATGACGGCGTCAGGTATGTTTTCCAAGTCCTTGCTAGTTTTCTTTGAGAGTGTCGGCAGGATTTGTTCAAGTGTCGGATACCTTAGGAGTTCCAAATCTATCTGATCTAAGGGTTCGAGCATAACGGTGTCTGTGTGGTTTTTATTTTCGACGAAGGGAAAGCCGACTGGAAAACAATATACATCAACAGGTTATCTAATTTGAATATAACTATGTAATATAATAATATTCCATAACTTTCACACAGTTGCGTGAAAGATGTTTTTTGTTCGTTTTCAGACTAGATGGCTTCCCATCTATACTAATATTATAAAGAGGAAAAATTTGTATTTTTGTATGTTTGTATTGAATAGGTTCAAAACTACTGGACCGATTTCAAAATTTCTTTTACCATTACTTAGAGGGATTCTTCCGAATTCGTATAGGCTATATTTTATCCCGGATAATAAGCTTAAAAAATAAATATCCACCCGTGCCAAGCCGGGGCAGGTCGCTAGTCTCAAATAAAGAAAAACTTGTATTATGAGTACTAAACAACTGATATACAGACTTAAATATTTCTTAACACATACATATTATTGACAAATTTTAGACAGACATTAAATTTATAGGTGCTTCACAATCATCTATCACCTATAGGTACATTGGTGTATATTAATTGATTCTAAAAACTTACGGAGATATAATAGAACCAACTTCATTTTATTAATGTGTTAAAGATACAACTAGCAGCGAGAAACTTTCCGTAATGATCCGCTATGGAAATTACTTGTTTCGTTATGTAACTAATTACTAATTAACGAAATTCCAACATTTTATTAATGTTTTTAACTATCCTTGTAATGTATTTTTTTCATGTTATTAACAGTATTTAATACTTTTAATACAGCCGTCATATTGTAGCAAAAGAAAAAACTATATTTTTAAAGTATATTATGTGTTTTAAATTGTACACTCTGACTCTGACTGCCGGCAGCAAGGAATTTAATACTCATGTCGTTGGGGGTTTCACAAGCATACTATTCTTCACATGCACAGAGACACTCAGACTCAGAATAAACATTTGTGGATCTCACAAAGGCTTTTGTTCTACGCGGGGATCGAACCCGCGATACGTCGCGCACAGTGGGATCGGCGTGATGACTTCAACCACTCGGCTATCTGTGCAGTCAAATTATCTAATATATAAAATTCCCGTGTCACGATGTTAGTTACCGCACTCCTCCGAAACGGCTTAACGGATTTTTACCAAATTTTATATACGTAAGGATTGCTCACACTAAAAGAAAGTATTTTATTTCTTGGACGCAATTTTTTGTTTTTATTTTTTATAATGTGGCATTAAAAATACATACAACCAGAAATAATGTATTAGGCAAAACAACGTTTGCTGGGTCAGCTGGTACCTAATTATATATTTTCTTTTTGACCAATGTTTGCTGGAAGCATTACTTCAGCTCGCCTATAGTACCAAATTTGTACGCCTTTGTTAACTTATATATTGTTCACATGCACGAAGACACCAATGCGCAGAACAATTATTCATAGATCACATAAATGCCTGTCCTGTCCGGGTTTGAGATGATGACCACTCTAACCAGACACACATTATACTTGGCTATCTGTGCAGTCAGATTGTGTAGAGCTACTGTGAAGACAAACATTGCAATGATTCTTCTATTTACAATTGCCGACAAAGGAATGGGAATTGAATAAATTTGATACCATTCGTATCCTCCTAAGGATTTTGCCAACACAGTAATTGCAAATTCAGTATGGGGCGGCACACTCCCTGTCGATACAATGAATTTCACCATTCATTCATCGGCTATTGCAGCTCTGAACAACAAAATTCTTTAAAGACGCCAGTCTTTCCAAGCTTTCACGTTTCATGGTCTAATACTTAGGTTTCATTGCTCAGAACAGATAAACCATATCATATGCTACATTGTACCTACTAGGGTTCTGAGACGAGACGAGACATTCTGAGAAATGTAATAATAATATTATAAATTTTGTGGGATTTATGGCAATAATAAATGCGTAGGTCACTTTTGAATTGTTTTATTTTTACATTCGAATCACACTTTCTTATTTTAAACACCGTATCGTCCGTCGTCGTTCCACACTTTTTCGCCATTAGCCTTCCGTCCTTCTCGCACACATACTTCCCTCTCCTTCATCCGTTGCGTTCCGATTACTTAAATTACAATATCCCACAATCGGCCATTCCTGATCCATGTCTGTCCTCAGACATGCTCTCAAACATTCACCACATGCATTCATTAATCTAATATATTATTTAACTTAAATCGAATTTACAAGACCAAGTAACAATTCTTTACTTAAACAAGCTTAAGTTTATACAACAAACTAGTAATTTTGTGAGGTAACAAAATTACACCATATGAACAAATACAGATCACTTATTGGTAATAAACAAGAGTAACATTGTAGTACAACAGATTTACAACCAAATCAATAAACTAAGTTAACAATGGAATAAAACTCTCACACAAACCAAAAAAAAAAACAAAAATTATAAATCAACTCTTATGCTTTAGGTTTTGGGGTTGACATCTGGCCACAACTTCATGCAATCAGCTGAACTAGAGGTTGCACCAGGTCCTTCCGTATTAGGATCCAGCTTTTTCACTTCATATCTGTCATTCCTCTTCACTTTTATAACTTTATAGGGTCCTAGATATTTGGCTTTTATTTTCATTCCAGTTCCAAATTGCGTGCGTTTTATTGCCACCAAATCTCCTTCTTTGTACTTCATGCTTTCTTTTCTTTTTCTATTGAAATTTCTTATATTCTCTTCCTGGACCTGTAGAATCTGTTCCTTAGCTTTTTCTCTGAGTTTTTCTCTCTCCTCTGAATAGCTTTCTCTTCCTTCTTCC
>NW_020800249.1:0-16888 GCF_003590095.1 Trichoplusia ni
GCTAAAACACATTTAAAGCAAATTGAAACATGTCAAAACAAAATAATTAAGCGTTTATTCCATTACCGTTGTGGTAATGGAATAAACGCCTAATTATTTTGTAAACTCCGACAGAAAAGGTTTATAAGGAAACTAAATTAATGACACTATCACAGATATACAAATATAATACATGCATTTTAGTACATAAACTAATACATAAAAGATACACTCCAAAATAACGTTTACAAAAAAAGGACAAACACAAAAACGTATTACAAGACGAATGAACAACACTTGCTTAAGACCACCACGAACTAACTACGGAAGAAAAAATATACTATACGAAAGAGCAGAGCTTTATCATAAACTAGCTTTTGCCCGCGACTTCGTTCGCGTGTAATAGCGACTTTCGGCACAAAAGATAGCTGTGACGGCGAATCTGTTAGCGTGTGACTCCTTCTGTTATTAAGTTAATGTAAGGTAGATCGGGGCAACATCGAACGCGATTTTGATGAGATGAGGTATATTTGTTTTAAGCATCTATATGAACCCGAAACACATAATGTAGCAGCAAACTATAGAACTTTCAATAGAACCAACAGATTGTACTTTACTTTACACCAGGCAAAGAATCATTATTCTTATATATTAATATAAATATTAATAAAAATATACACATAAACGAAAATAATGAAAACGGGTAAAGATCGTAATGTAGGGGGGAAGACCGACAATTGGGGGTACTTTTTTAAATTTTTGTTTTAGGTCACTGGATTCACTCACAATTGTGTAAAGAATGTAAAAGTATACATGTTTCTTCATCAAAGTACTTTAAAGTAAGAAGAAGTATGAAATATTGTAAAATAATGAATTTTATATTCCGGTCTTACCCCACTTCTACCAAATTCAGACAGGGGTTCCCAACTGTTTTAATATCATAATAGCTGTGTAAGTAAATGTTGACGTAGTAGTAATCATAACTAGGACATGAATGGAAACAAAATTTGCCAATAGGTACAAATTATATTTATAATAATCAAACAATAATTGCACAATACACTTACAGAAAAATACAACATTTCAAAAATATTATAAAAGGCTCATGTTAATAACGTAACAATCAAAAGGAACAAGCAAACCGTTTTATTTGGTAAATATTAAAAATAAAAACAATGTTAAAGAACTAAAAATGTTATACTTAAATCAGTCTTATTTTGAACACACCATGAAACCAGTTATTCATTGTTTTATCAAAAATTATAACGAGATTTTTCATAGCTTAGTACTCATTTAGCATCTTATAATAACCGCTACGGGTAGGATAACAATCAATATAAAAAAATTAAAAAAAAAACAAACAAATTACAAAAAACTTAGAAATTTGAATTTTGCGGTCTACCCTTGAGCTACCACCTTAAATTGGCTCAATCATTTTTGTGCAAGTTTACAATAATAATTAAAAATAAGTAATAATATAACTATAATCACTATTGTATGTTAAAATTATTGAAATTGATGTCAAATATAATTTGACCCCGCCTTAAAATCTGTGGCTCTGGCAATATTGACACTATGTCATCACTATGTTTTATGGTACAAATGTCGTCAATTATTGGGTAAGTGAATACTGTTCCTTTGTTATATTTACTATCCTTAACTTTACGTAAAAACTTGACGGTAGGTATCGTCTTGTCAATCGATAATACTCTGCCAACAAAATGTTTTAAGCTTTTTTTTGTGGCGAAACGGGCTACTATCCAGTCATTTTCTTTTAATTCATCCTGTTTTAGTAAAATATGCAATATCATGTAGTCCCATTGACTCATTGGGCTCATCATTTTCTTTGTCTATTTCTTGGTTTAAAAGTTCAGCTATATATTCTTCATAATCTATTTCGTCTGAATCAGCTAATTCAAATAAAGAAGATATGCTCGAATCACTGTCACTGTCACAGAGTTTCCCTTTTTGTCTATTATTTTCTTTAGTATCAGCTTCAATTTTTCTTTCTTAATTTTCTTTAATTTATTGTCAGTTTGTTCCTTCTTATTTCTTTTATATTTATTTTAGGATTAGCAACGGTTTCATCTTGTTTTTCGTTTACCACTTTATTTTTTTTCTTTTCTTTGGTATTTTTAGTTTTGTCGTTATTTGTGTATTATAGTTTTCTAAACATTTCTGTGTAATAATTTCAGCACCAAGACCTACACGCTTTCTCTTGGTCTTATTGTTTTCGGGTCTAGTCTGTCGTATTCTTTCTAAAAGTAAATTTTCAAACGTGTGTTCATAATCAACTGGTTTTTTCAAATTATGTGGTGTTTGTAGACATTCTGGCAGGTCACAACTATTTGAAGCAACAAAAGTAGTGTTTTTCTTTACCGTTTTTGGAAAGTCTGGTCAAAGAATGGACATTTGAAGTACCAGGTTTAATCATTATGTCAGAGAGTATAATTATTTTATTGGGCATATTTTTTGTTAACACTTCGGGCTCTTTAGTAACAGTTTCTTCCTCTTGATAGCTTTCCGGTATATAATCACTATGTATAAATAAGCAGTTATTCATTGTATTAGCAGATAGCGTGTCATTTGGTATAGACATGTGTGGTATAACAGTTTGATGTAAATACAAATTGATAGCATAAACACATAAGTTATTAAGGCTCTGGACAGTGTTAGTCGTCATATTTACATGATGAGACGCACAACTTTCGTTTTCAGATTTGCTTTTAAGCCATCTGCTATAAGATCTGGGATCATACTTTTCAACAGGAATCGTATTGCGATTGAAAGGAATAATTCCTACCTTCTTAAAACCATTACGTATAATTTCGGGATTAATTTCGTGCCATATTTTTGCAAACAGTTTTGAAAATTCTTTTTTGGGTAATTTAACACCCACATTATGTCGTTGCCATTCTACCAACTTAGCATCCCATCGTGTTTTAAATGATTTGAAGACGCAGACGTCAAGGGGTTGTAGTAAATGTGAAGTGTGAGGTGGCAATTTTAAAATAGTAACACCATTACGGGTAGCTAATTCTACGACAGAAATATCGACATGGCTTCCGTGGCCATCATAAATCAGTAATACAGGTCTTTCGTCTCCAAGATTGGGAATGAAGACTTTTTCCATGTAATTACGGAATATGTCCGTCTCCATCCAACCTTTTTTACTAGCAGCATATGCTAATTCAAAACCGTATTCATTTTTTACGTCCGCTATCCACTGATTCCAAACGTATTTACCTTTAAAAACAATAAGTGGCGTTAACTTTACTCCATTAGCATTAACTGCAGTCAACACTGTTATATTCTCTTTTCCTGTGCCAAATGTAGTGCGTGATGAAGCTTTTCCGATTTTGCCAACTACCTTAGTCTTTGATGGATCAAGAGACACCCGATGTTTCATCTAGGTTCCATACTTGGCTAGGTCTGTTTACTAAATCAAGGTCCAGCAATACCTTTTCTAGTAAATTAAAATATTCTTCAATAATAAATGGATCCGTCATTTGTCGTCGGACATGCTCTATAGGCTGTGGTTTTTTTATAGAAAGGCCATGGCGCTTGCGGAAATTATACAGCCAGTCCGATCCCGGCCTCCCATTCCTAAACGGTGTAGCGATTTCATTCAGTTTGATAAATTCTTCGACGAGGTTTTATTATTTCGACCCTGGAGAGACCAAAACCCCATTTTTCCAGTATTATTAGAGCATTGGCTAATCTGACTTCTATTTCGTCAGGAATGGCGGTTGGTCTACCCAGGGTTTGGCTTTTTATTCTAGTTTTACCCCTTAATCCTGTCATTGAGTGTCGATACTGGTATTCTGTAATGTTTTGCAGCAGCATATTGGCTTTTTTCTCCTTTTGCTATACTTTCTAAGGCAGCATTTAAATCTTCCTGAGTGTAAGTAGTGGCGCGAAGCGATTTTCTATAATATTTTCGTGGCATGATTAATCTGTAACCAATATTTAAATTTAAACCCAAAGTCAACTAAATGTATGTCAATTAAACTATTGAGTAAAAAAACAAATATGAAATTCCGGATATTTTAAAGAATAGAGCATATTTAGGAGTTTGTCATGTTCACTTGTCACTTGTGTTTGTCACTTTCCCAAACGAACATAATCATTCATCATCATCATCATCATCTTAAAAAAAAAAAACTCCATTGCACACAAAACGACTATTCTATGAACCTAATTAGGTACTTCTTAAAATATCCATAGTCCTTTTAATTACAAAAAACAGAAATAACCTCAATAATATTAATGTTTTATCATTTTAATTTATTATGACAAACTTAAACCGATATAATTTGACCCAGGTTGAGAACCCCTGTCTATTATAATGAGATTTTGAAACGGGGCAAGATCGAATGAATAGTATTCCGAACTTACCTCTTATCAAAACGATTGGTAAAGATCGAAAATACAAAAATATCCGAAATGGCATTATTTATGAACTATCTACTGCTTTGTCATCACTAATAACGTAATAATAAACAATTACAAGTATAAAACTTATAAATATCTCACCTGAGAGGAAAGTTATAGATGATGGGTAAAGATCGAAAATCTTCAAAACTTCGTCGAAAATGACAGTTGGCAAAAAATGCATTTCACACACAACTACACGGTTAGAACGCTCGAGGCAGACTGAGGTGGGGGACGGCTTGAGTTGTCCTTCACCGCTGGGTTGCCATAAGTAAAATTATTTGCCTAAATCTCAGGTAAATGAGAATTTTCGTACTTTACCCTTTTACGATGTTACCCCGACGTACCTTATTGGTAATATTGTTTAGATCACATTTACATGAGGCTTAAACTATATTGGAAGTTGTTGCGTCCGGCACGTGAACATAAAGATTTCTAGAACTGCTAACCCGGGAAAGAGCAACGTATAACTGACCATGCGAGAAACAACTGACACCGAGATCTACTCCGGCAACACGAAAAGTCTGCCCTTGAGCTTTATTAGTTGTCATTGCATAACACACCGATCCCGGGAATTGCGTTCTTTTAAATTGGAACGGAAAATTATTTGGTATAATGGGTATTCTGGGGATAAAGACGGTTTCTCCTGCACCGCAACCTGTTACAATTTGAGCGTCGATTATATTTTGTTGCAACTGGGTTACTTTCAGTCGAGTTCCATTGCAAAGTTGTGGTGGTCTTAAATTTCGGAGTAGAATAATCGGAATGCCAATTTTTAAACAAATTTCATGAGAAGGAAGTCCGGGCATATTTAAAGAATTTAAGAATTCTATCGGGTAGGTAATTAGTGGCTTCTTGTTCATCGACCATTCTATTTATTGATCTATAAACTTTGCTTTCCCCCTGTAGATTTGACAGTATTTTGTTATTAATCTCAAATGCCTGATCATTGCGAGGAGTTAAAATGGATCTTTCGCTGAGCCAAGTATTGTCCCTATTTAATATATTTGTCACCGTAAACCGACGATATCAGATGTGTTTGAGATTGAACTATACAACATAATTCAGGCGTCAAAATAAGTTTTCCTTGGTGTAGTTGTGGATAGGTACCTTCACCAATCTTTAATAATGTATTAGAAAATTGACTATTATCTGGATTATCTCCAGTTCTCACTCGCATGTTTATAGTTAAATGCATCGATTGTATAACACGCCACAAATAAGAGCTTTTCAGGCAAGCCCTAACCTCATCAGCTCGGGTTCCCCGTAGTATTACCGGTAAGGTTTGTCGGAAATCACCACAAAATAAAACCGTGATACCGCCCATTGGTCGATCATTTTGTTTTATATCCCTTAAAGTTCTGTCTACCGCTTCTACTCCTTTTCGATGGGCCATCGTACACTCATCCCATATGATTAAATTACACTCGCGTAATACCTTAGCTTTGTCGCTATTGCTTGAAATACTACAGGTTGGACTTTCCGTGCGATCTAAATCAATTGGTATTTTAAACATAGTGTGAGCAGTTTTACCTCCTGGTAGCAATGTTGCAGCTATCCCTAATGAAGCCACGGCAAGAGCAATTTTACCCTGGTTTCGAACGGAAGCTAATATTAATTTAGTAACCATATTGTCCCCAAATTATTTTGAACACTCTCGCACACGCGATCATAGACTGAACGTTGTTCTGCAGTCATCATTGGGACACCGTTTTTTAATGTCGTCCGCAGTTCGATTGGGTTGTAACCAATCTCTGCGGAATATTCCCTTTTAGTAACGTCTCCGACTGAGGTTGGTGTTGGCAATTTTGGCAAACCATATTCACATAGTAATTTACCGCCTACTGCTGTTAAGTCATCCTGAAGAGCCAATAAACACTGATTTATAGCAAGATCACGGACATTATCATTAGTTGTGCCTTCATCATTGTGAGATATATTCCTAAGAAAGTCTTCTGCAAGTTTTTCTTTATATTTTTCCCATAATTGTATAGCATCTGACAAATTACAAAATGTTAGTAATGTTACAAATAAATGGATAACCGTCGTGGATTATCACTAATACAGGATTCTGCTAAAGCGTCATCCCAATGCTGATCATATTCAAGCAAATGACGCGCTTTTCAAGCTGCATGATACGTTGGATAAACAACATCGTCTACTTTTCTCAAATCTATAAATGAGGTTGGTCCTCGCACTGTGTGTAATAATAATCGCAAATAGAAACACTCAGCGTTGTTAGGATGAACGGTATACACTCTACCAAGAACATGTTCTTTGAAAATACCTGACTCGCCACCTACAGGCCTGCCACGGCGTCTCCGATTAAAGATACCTCGTTGCTTATTGTAGGTATAATACGATGGAACTTCCTCATACAAAAGAGATTTTGCAAAATCATCAGTTTGGCAAAGTCGAAAGAATGCTAATAAAGTTGTTTGTGTAGGGTTCTCTAATCGTTGTTGGCGTTGAAATATATACGTTGACCGCCTTCAAGATGAACATCTAGATGAGTCACAGGTGGATATTTTTCGTGAATGTTGAAACTTAAGATCCGCCGCACAGCTTCTGAAGAACTAATATATATGCCTGACTGAAGTCAGTAATTTCATAATGTTCATTTTTCAACGCAAATGTAGCGTGGTCACTGCCCTTATTAATGCACTTACAAATATATTTTATTGACTCTACACTATTACACATTTCAACATTTATGTGAGTTTGAAATGTTCTAGACAACACAGGCGAATACGGAACGACCCACCTATTATCTAAAGTTACCTGTTGTCTAGACACTCGTTTTTCAACAGTAAAACCACCATTGTCTCTTGAACGACGCCGATATAATGGGTATCCATCATGTCCTGTTACAGTTTCATCCACTAAGCATTTTGGATATCTTTTAGTGCAACGACCATCTTGCATGCAAGTAGGATTCCCGTTAAATGCACCACATGAACCATGTATCATATGGGTCAACTACAATGTCGTATAGCATGCGATCTGCAATCGGACTTGGAATTTCAGCACTGATTAAACTGTCTACATCATTAGGTCGAACCTCATCTTTTAACCATAGCAGGATATGTGCGTGAGGTAAGCCGCGTTTTTGCCATTCAACACTATACATATAACACAATACTTCTCCAAAAATGTTATCTTTGGTAAGTAGATCTATCATTAATTTTAATTTTAAATGAAAAACACTTGCGATGATATCATGGCGGTCATGCGGTGCTTAACCCTCAAGAAGCTCCCGAGTGATTTCATCCCACTTAGGATTGGCAATTACAGTAATAAATAAGTCGGGACGTCCATATTTTCTTACGTAACAAAAAGCATCTTGAGTACGTTCGTGCATGTACCGTGGACCATCAGTAAAAAAGAGGGTAAAATAACTAAACGGCCCATATTCACCGTATCATTATCTTGCTGCATGGCGTCGCGAAGGTGTACGTATTCTTCAGCGCGTAGCTGCCTTTGATTAGATCGTAAGTAAACTAACCTTTCGGTTTCAATTTTTGCGTACATGTCAACAATAAACTGATTGAAGAAGCCACGAAAACGTTGAAAGTTTACAAACCTATTCCGCCTCACTTGCAAGTGGTAACAATAAAATTGAAGGCATGAAATCTTTTTATGATAATTAGGTGCACCTGTATGCGGATCAGTTTGGTATAATAACCATCTTCCCCTCGACAACATATCAGACGATATTGCAAACTGTCATAAGCCCTGTAGGTTTCGTAAATACGTTGCAAACGATTGTCTCTGGACCGGATAACAATATCACGCCTATCACATTCTTGGTCGACCAATACCACAGCAACTTCATTTGTGGATGGAGCATTAAAACGCCTAGGATGTTCCTGAGTTGGACGCCTATCGGCATTTATAACAATTTTATAATTGCTATCATCATATCGAGGAAGAGCTTCTAGTGCCGATTTAAAACTGCATACATATGAATTAACCTGATGCAACATGTCTTGAAGTTGTGAAATTAGTTCAGTATTTAAATTCGGGAAATATTGATTTCTTATATTCGACTGTTCGTTGTAGTCGGACACGAAATATATTTGAAGAAACTTCAACCTAACCTCCAGAACAACAGAAACCAGCCGACTCCTTACTCCACTTTGAAGCATTACAAAAAACACATGCTACATTCATATTGCCTATTAAAGAAGATGATCTGTAATCAATTGCGAAGTTAGAAGCAAACCCACTTTTATATTTGTCGGACCACGCCACCGAAATTCTAGATTGATCATCTATGTGTAAATCTAAGTTATTAAGACTATGTCGAAATCTGTCTGAGGTAAGACGGGCCTCTCGCTGTTCGTCCGTTTCAAGAGACCGAATATTTCGATTCTTAATCTTTCATTAGACAAACTTATTAATCGATCTTGTCTCAAAGAATTGTAATGTTCGCGTACCGACTCTATTCGTTGTACATGCTCATGTTCATCTTCAAGAGATCGAATAATATTATGGTGCACCCTATCATTTGTCAATTCTCGAGATAAAATATGATGTTCGCGATCAGCTGTAAGCCGTAGTTCCCTTTCAGTGAAGGTTTCTGACTCACGAGATAATGTATGACGATCTCGGTCAGCTGTGAGCCGTAGTTCTCGTTGTGAAGCAGTTTCAGCTTCTCGGGATAACACATGTTGTTCTCGGTCAATATTAAGCCTAAGTTCTCGTTGAGAAAAGCTTTGAGACGCACGTGATGTAGCTCGTCTCGCTCTGTCAGCTGCTAATCGCATCTCTCTCTCTGGAGAGCTTGCATTGGCTCGAGAAGTTGAGGCACTAACTCTCATAGAGTTTAATCGATGTGCTTTTTCCTCTGCTGATTCTTGAGAACGCGCATTTCTCATCCTCTTAGCATCTCTCGAATTTTGAGATAAAAATGGTCGTTTTTAAGGTGGCATTTTGTATTTTTAATTAACGGTATATTAAATATAGCTGTTGCCCGCGACTTCGTCCCCGTGGGTAGAAGATATAAGTTATGATTCATACCTGCCCTGTTTTTTTTACATTTTTCATTGTATCTTCGCTCCTATTAGTCGCAGCGTGATGGTTTATAGCCTAAAGCCTTCCTTGATGAATGGTATATTCAACACAAAAATAATTTTTCAATTTGGACGAGTAGTTTCTGAGATCGCTAATCTCAGAAACTACTGGTCCAAATTGAAAAATTTCGTTCGTTCAAACAAACTCTTCAGCTTTATATATTAGTATATAGATTATAGCCTAAAGCTTTCCTTGATGAATGGTCTATTCAACACAAAAATATTTTTTCAATTTGGACCAGTAGTTCCTGAGATTAGCGCGTTCAAACAAACAAACAAACAAACTCTTCAGCTTTATATATTAGTATAGATTACCTAATGATATTAAAGAGATCCGGTCCTTCACATTATACAAAAAAACCATTAAACACCACATCTTAAAAGATTTCTCTAGGTTCTAACTAAAATGCAACAATTACTTAATTTTACATTAGCCACTATAAATTATCTATTAATTTTG
This sequence comes from Trichoplusia ni, assembly GCF_003590095.1. Lineage (NCBI taxonomy): Eukaryota > Metazoa > Arthropoda > Insecta > Lepidoptera > Noctuidae > Trichoplusia > Trichoplusia ni. Next base: position 9,949 of record NW_020800249.1, read on the forward strand.
CAATTTTACTAAGTTATTATTAATATTAAAATTCATGTGTATAACTTGTTTACATACTATGTATTTCATAATAACTATCTTTGTAAACTTAAACTTGTAATTGCCATCGACTTGCCTTCTAAACGATACGTAATTTGTACTATCATTTTATCGTATACCCACAACTTTATAAATACGTAACTCCAACAAATTAGCTCAAGTATTTGCGAGTACTTACTTGCTTCGTAATTATTATATTTAGTTTTATGATTGGCTTGTATTTCTCATGTAAGTGAATTGTATTCTTTTTGAGAAATAAATGTCTTAAACGTATAATTAGTCTATTAGATATAGCTTGATTACCTGATTATAGATTAGTGAGTTGAGGCTTGCCTAGAGCCCAACAGTTGAAATAAAAAGGCTGATTAATAAAATTGTGTGATAGCGGTTCGCGGGGAAGTACCTTTATTTTATTTGAAAATATTTTGTTTTAAGAATTTGGTTAATATATAGATCATCATCGGCCTAGCCTTTTCCCAACTATGTTGGGGTCGACTACCAGTCCAACCGGTTTCAGCTAAGTACCAGTGTTTTACAAGGAGCGACTGCCTACCTGACCTCCTGAACCCAGTTACCAGGCAACACGATACCCCTTGGTTAGACTGGCTGTCAGACTTTTCAAGCTTCTGACTACCTGTAACGACTGTCAAAGATGTAGGAATAACAGTCGGGACCCACAATTTAACCTGCCTACCAAAACACGGAGGAACTCGCTATGACAAAGATGGTCACCCATCTACGGACCAACCGCGTCAAGCATAGCTTAACCTGTGATCGAATCACTTATGCGGTTATAACTTAGCCACGAGCTCCTATTGTTAATATATAGATACTATCTGTTAATATATAGATACTAACGTTAATAAATTATACAATATCATCTCACTTTGTTTAGTCAATGAATAATATGGTAACAACTTGGTACTGACTTAGTTAACATTACTGTTAAACAGTGAATAAGATCGCATTTAACTATTACTGTGTAGGTCGATAATTTACTCGAATAAAATCGTACTGTAGCTTTACGAATAAAGATTCTATTAAAGTTTTAGTAATATACATTTTCATCTTTAACTACAACATAACTTCTACCTGCATGCCAAATTTGAGTCCGATCCGTCCAGTAGTTTCGGCTGTGCGTTGTTACATCACTATGTCAGTCAGTTACCTTTGAATTTAATATATGTAAACGGCGGCTGGTACCGCCGTTGAGTACTACTGCTATGCTTTCCTGGAACCACCCTCGTGTATTACTACTATCCGCTACCTGGCCTCCTGGTTTATTACTCAACTCATTACTAAACTTCGCCTACTACTACTACTACTTCCGCCTGAAAGTAGATGATAAAAAGCAGAAAAAATACCAGAATTAGTTACTTATGCCAATCGCTACTACTTGCGACTGACTTAGTTAACATTACTGTTAAACAGTGAATAAGATCGCATTTTACTATTACCGTGTAGGTCACTGTCGATAATTTTCAAATAAATCGTACTGCAGCTTTACGAATGGAGATTCTATTAAAGTTTTGGTAATATACATTTTCAATTTTAACTATAATAATAATAATATAATAATAATAATAATAATAATAATAATAATAATAATAATAAACCCCTCGGGGCTAGTCGTTCTCTCTCTCCATGGGAATAACGCAAGACCAGAGGGCATATTAGTATGCTTTTTCAAACCTTGAGATATAAATAAAAAATGTATCTGAAGGTCTATGTAGGAGCATACATCCGCAGGGCAGCTTGTGGCGAGCTGTTTGTGAGTAGCGACACAACGGAACCTGAATGCCCCAGGGGGTCACTCTTTATGGGACTCCCAGCTCTTTCTTGCCTTAACTGGCTGGCTAGAGAGGGGTCGCTAGAGCTATATGCTCGGGGTGGAAGTGTCTAATGGCGTAATAACGAGGAAACCCGCTCCGGGTCTGTAGCCCGCGATGGTGAAATCGGTGTCGCACCTCTCTACACCCCTAGCCGCTCGCACTGGTGTTGCCCACCTGCTGTCAATCGTGACGGTATCATAGGGGGCCCATCTAGTGAGCGGCGAGTCACCGCCTGCCAATTTATTTACATTACCATGTGTAGAGAGGCAGGTGTCATAGTTTTCTGGAAAATCCAACTAACTGGTCCACATAACTTATCATAATATAATAGCCTAATTGTTCATACACACATTCTTGCAATAGTTTTGTATCTACTTTGGATTCTTCATGTCCGTTCTCCCATAGAGCGGAGATGAATGATCCCTAGTAGATACCCCGTCACATATTAGATTAAAATTCTCAACAAGGCCTCTACATGTTGGACCTGTGTCCCCGTGCAAGCCTTTAAAAAGGACCGGGTCTCTTCACATGAAGTGATCCCGTGACTATAAAGAGATAATAATAATAATAATAATAATAATAATAACACACATATATATATATATATATATATATATATATATATATATATATATATATATATATATATATAATAATAACTCGGGGCGAGTCGTTATCTCATCATGGGAATAACGCAAGACCAGAGGGCATATTAGTATGCTTTTTCAAACCTTGAGATATAAATAAAAAATGTATCTGAAGGTCTTTGTAGGAGCATACATCCGCAGGGCAGCTTGTGGCGAGCTGTTTGTGAGTAGCGACATAACGGAACCTGAATGCCCCAGGGGGTCACTCTTTATGGGACTCCCAGCTCTTTCTTGCCTTAACTGGCTGGCTAGAGAGGGGTCGCTAGAGCTATATGCTCGGGGGTGGAAGTGTCTAATGGCGTAATAACGAGGAAACCCGCTCCGGGTCCGTGACCCGCGATGGTGAAATCGGTGTCGCACCTCTCTACACCCCTAGCCGCTCGCACTGGTGTTGCCCACCTGCTGTCAATCGTGACGGTATTATAGGGGGCCCATCTAGTGAGCGGCGAGTCACCGCCTGCCGAATTGTTTGCATCACCATGTGTAAAAAGGCAGGTGCCATAGTTCTCCGAATAATTTTAAGGAACTGGTCCACTTAACATGTCTCATTTATATAATAGCCTATTTAGTTTTACATACATATTGCAATAGTTTTGCATCTACTTTGGATTTTTCATCTCTGTTCTCCCATAGAGCGGAGGTGAATTATCCCTAGTAGATGCCCCATCACATTGTATATTAAAGTTCTCAAGAAGGCCTCTGTGCGTTGGACCTGTGTCCCCGTTCAAGCCTTTAAAAAGGACCGGGTCTCTTCTCATGAAGTTAGCCCGTGAATGAAAAGAGATACAAATAATAATAATAATAATAAAATTATTTATTTCCAGAAAAGATATTACAATATTTGCCGTAATTATTAGCTAGTAGATAACAATGGTTCAAATATATACACGGTGAATTTTTAGTCGTCTTACAAAAGCAGTCCAGTTCATGTATCCCACGTAAAATACCCCTAGGCGCGATTATTATTTTTTTATCATCAACTAAGATAATAAGTACGAAGAAAAATGAAACAAGAAAAATCTGAAACATACTCTTAAAAATGATAAAAACGCCGCCGCCCGCACCCCTCACCATTGTTACAAGGCTCGGACCGCGCTCGCAACAGAGCTGTGTTTCTAAAACTACGGATTGCATAAAAATATATTGAATAAAAATTGCATTTTAAATTTATTCAAATCTCATAAATACCAATTTTTTTTTATCATGAACGTGTTCTAGTCATTGGATACATGAACTGGGCTGCTTTTGTAAGACGACCAAAAAATCACGGTGTATAATAGCATCCGCCGCCGAAATAGGGACCTGTATTTCAGCAAAGCGGCGCCACTCCCCATAGCATCAGAATTTAAACTAGCTTATATTACATTATTTATACATATAGCTATTTTACACAAAATCAATATGGAAATAAATGTGAAATACCAAGACTAAAACTGCCAAAACTATTCAACACCGAACTTTGTTTAACCAGTGACGTCAAATATCTGGGAGTGACCCTGGACAACAAACTTTATGGAATGGACAACATGTAGAACAAAAACTCAACAAAGCCTGTATCACCTTCTGGCAGAGTAAAAGACTAATGGGAAAAAATGGGGCCTTTCACCCAAGATTACCCTATGGTTGTACACAGCCATACAATTAATGTAAATGTAAACAATGTAATTAGGCCAATCATCACATATGGAGCGGTAGTATGGTGGCCCAGAACCAAACTAAGTACCGCCATTGATAAACTACAAAGCTTCCAGAGACTAGCATGCTGTGCTGTCACGGGATGCATGAGAACAACACAGCGGCTCTGGAGGTGATGCTTGGACTGCCGCCGCTGGACCTCTTCATACAACAAGAGGCAGCGGTAGCTACTACAAGACTACAACACTCGGGACTGTGGCGCGCACAATCTAGAGGCCATGGTGACATATGGCACAAAAGCCTTGAGTCCATACCAATGCTGAATGCACCATGTGACCGAATACCTAGGATGTATGTCTTCAACAAAGCATACACAATACAAACGACAGAAAACAAACAAGATTCCTCGGGAATACACGAGGTACGCGTCTCCACAGATGGCTCAAAAACGGACTTAAGCACAGGCGCAGGAGTATTCTCAATGGAACCTGAACATCAACATATCAATACCTCTGGGTGCAGACAACTCGATCTTTCCAATGCGAGTGTGTAGCCATCACCCAGCGGCCAGAGCTATAGAAAGGGAGAGGGGTCTAGGACCAAACCATCAGGATTCTCTCCGATAGCATGGCGGTTCTCAAGGCACTGGACAACTACATTATCACATCGTCGCTGATACAAGAGTGCCACCAAGCACTCGAGCGCATTGCTGTAGGCAACGTGGTGACCCTGCAATGGATAAAAGGCCACAGCGGATCCCTAGGAAACGACGCTGCTGATCAGCTGGCGAGGAGGGGATCGGAGACGCGGATCTTTGGCACCCGGCCATATCTGCCTGTCCCCTTTGGCCAGTGCAGGTCATGGCTAAGGCGACAGACTACTAACAATCACAACGATCGCTGGGCTACAGTGAACGGCTGCAGACAGTCAAGGGAAGCGGTCCCTATCCGCTCACCGAGACTGTCTCGCAGCCTGATTGGGCTAAAGCGTGTCGACTTACGAATAGTGGTGGGCTCGCTGACCGGCACATTCCACTTAATAAACACCTTTTCACCATCAATGTTACAGATAGTCCACTATGTAGAGGCTGTCTTCAACATGAAAAATCAGCGGCACACGTGCTCCTGGAGTGCACGGGGTCGCGGAATGCCGGGCAGGGATCCTCGGTTCACCGAGCTCCGTCACAGAAGCCTGCGAACGTCCCAGGAGACTTCTGCGCTTCTGAGGGAGTTGGGATGGCTGGACTGACAGCCTCCCAAAACCACCTGACGCACAATGGGCCGACTTGGAGCCTACGTGCGGAAAAAGGAGCCCATCACCAAGTACCAAGTACCAAGTACCAAATGTGAAATAAATGTTGTGTGAGAGTGCCTCCCTTTGTATATGGGTGTAGTGTACGTGTGTGTATGTTAGAGGGTGTGTATTGTTTGCATATATGACTTATGAATACTGGTTCCAATTAAACAGTGACTTTATCCAGCTTCTCGTTATATACTAGTTATATAATTGTATTCTATTTTATATTATTATATATTTTAGTTAAATATTATTTTTAAATTATAAATTGATTGAATTTATACCATTGAATTGAATTACCGTAAACCGCCAAAAGCTCCTCAGTATCCTTGTATTCCAAAGTTAGTAACCAAGCATCAACAGTTTTTTTTGCATTTGTGTTTATTTAGGGGATAGATTGTAAGAATATTATTGATCTTATTATACAAATAAGGACCTAATGCGCAAAAGAACTTCCTGATGAAAGCTGTGTGGAACTGTTTTTGATATTCACAAATTCTATTTTTGGGTCGTTGCGTATTGTTTTGGGGATCAAAAGGCAATTTGTAATGTTGCTTCAATATTAGGGCCGAAACAAACAATTGTCTAACTGTAAGTCAATCAATCAATCAATCAAAAAGTTTTTATTTCAAATAGGCCGTATCTCAGGCACTTTTAAAACGTTATATTACTGACTCTAGTTGCACGGTTCCAAAGTGTCATTCTTATGGAGAAGAACCGGCAAGAAACTCTATAAGTTACTATTTTCAAAATAAAATTTTACAGTAGCATTTTACATTAAAATGAATGTCTGCAAAAACAGCGTAAATTAGCAAAACAAGTGTCAAATAGCAAAATGATTATGATTTTCTATAAAAACTGACCTCCAGAGAAGAAAAATAAAAAAATAAAATAATGTTACAATGAAGTAAGTTTTGCTGAGGTTTACACTGTTGAAACATATACAAAGCATATTTCACAAAAAAAAAGGAAAACAATAATAATTTAATGATAATTTTACATAATCTAAATATGTAGTCCTAATCAAATCCTTAACAGGAATGTCAAGGCAAGGCAAGTACTTCACAGGCTTTATAGAGTAGTGCTGTAGGGTACAAGAAATGGACGAAAAGTGCTTGCCTTAAGTTCAGCACGTTGTGCGATTTCGAGGCGCTTTATAATTGTAGCCGGAGCACCACCCCAAACAGTGATACAATACGAAAGCAACGATAGACATAGTGCGAAATACACCTGTTTAACAAGTTTGGGTTCAGCTACATATCTTAATGTTTTGAAGACTATAATAAGTTTGCGGATTCGGCCCCTTAACACCTCAATATGTTTAGCAAAATATTTTTTTTTATCTAAAATTAAACCGAGATATTTAATATGCTCAGTTTTTTCTACTTTGGGACAAAAACAGTTCGGGATATTAGAATTAGGTTCCACGCAACTATGCGCTACCAAAACATGATCATCTGAAAATCCACTTTGGTTACGAATGGTAAAAGT
>NW_020800250.1:0-27790 GCF_003590095.1 Trichoplusia ni
GAATTATATCAGAGTTTCTTATTTTGAATAGTATTTATTAATTAGCTATTCTAGTTACTAGAGTAATTATGAATAAGTTACCTAAACTAAATTATAAATCACTCAATTGAAGCGACAAGCAAATCCTTAATAGGAACTTAGAAATCGGTCCAATAGTAATATCTATTATAATTAAGTTAAACCGAAAAAAAAAATGCTAAATATATTATACTTTTCTTTAATCGAACTTAGTTCAAATTAGTAAGATCAGTTAATTTGAACTCTTCCTAACCACAGTCAAATTTAATCCGACAAAAAAGCAAAAAAGTTAAGTATCTCACAGTTAAAGCAAACTCATCTTAAAACGAGAGTAACTAACTTTAGTTAGCAACGTAGTTAACTTAAAGTTAATTATAGTAAGATTTACTATGCGGGTTCGAATTTAAAGTAATTGGCAAAAAAATTATAATAATTTGCGATTTAAAATAAAGCTTTATTCCTTGATCTATATACGTCCCACTGTTGGGCACAGGCCTCTTACCATACAGAGAAGGTTTGAGCATAGATCACCATGCTATCTCACTGCAGGTTGGTGATTTCAGATTCCAATATTTGCTATCCAGATTTCCTCACGATGTTTTCCTTCACCGTTTGTCATTGGTGTCTTTGAATAATTAAAAGTCTAAATAAAACTTGAAAAACACATTGGTACTTAGTCGGAATTGATACCGAACCTGCACATTATTCATACTTTCCTAAACGTGGCCAAGGCACAAAAGGCAACCAATTTTTACTTAAAATAAACTATACTGTTCGTTTATAAAGGGTTCTTAAACTATTACACTTGGGTGTGAACTTTCACGCCTCTTAGGCAAAGAAGTTAAATCATTTTATGCCCTTAATACTTTGAAAAAATCTAACCATTTTACTCTAAAATTTTTGAGCCTTTTTGATGATAACAGAAAACTGTTAAAATTACGAATTATAAGAAAGACATGATGTTTTCCAAAACAGTAACAACTTACGCGAGGGAAACCGCAGATTATTTCTGCACTTATTAATGCATAAAACTCTACCAATTCGATTCAAATATGTCCATTAAATCTCTGCATTTCTTATGACACAAATATAATGATGACGTCATTGGTTAGGAGGGGGTTACAAGCGAAAAACTCTTGAAGGGGGAAAGAAAAACTCGCGAGAATTTTCCAAGGGGAGAACGGGGAAATTGATTTTATTTGCTCACGACACGATTTTTTAATTAGGGGACCAGAGTTTTAGAGAAAATTTTAATGATGACTCCCGCTTTCAAGTTTTAGGAAACGAAATTAATCTGAAGGGATTGCTTTTGAAGTTTAATTTTGGGACGAATTATTTTTTTATGAAAAGGTTTTAATTATATTTTTGATATTGTACAGATATTATGTATGATCAATATTTTAAGATATTAACCCAAAGGCTAAAACGGATCCCCATTGGCGGATATTCATCTGTCCGTTTATGTTACCATGCTGAATCTCGTGAATCACTAAACTTGCTTTTAAACTAGCCAGTTGCAACTTTCACCGACGTATTTTTCTGCCGCTATTACTGCTGCTGCGCGTCGCTGTCCTCCTTTAAACGCTAAACAACAAATATTAAAAATAAAACTCTATTAATAAAAGTCATTACTGAATTTACAAATTCCCTATTCTTTTTTTATATTCACTCGAAACCCTGGTAGTCGCGAGTCGGACTCTCACCTAACTAGTCATATTCGAGTGCATTTGTATACTTTACATGCTGAAACACACTATCAATACGATCTTAACAAAACAAAACACTGCCGTACTATGTATATAACGTGAAATTCAGCAGATTTTTCAAGTTGTCAGAACGTTCGGCGCCCGGCGAAACTTTTCAAAGCCAATTTACTCTTTAATGGGACTCATTTGTTTGTTAAAAACATTCTCGAGATATCAGCCACTCTCTTAGACGTCTCTCGTGCTTCTAAGGTTTTAAAATATATTTTAGTGATGATGGACGAAATTCTGATTGAGATTTGAGCGTGCTTAAGATTTTGAATTCGATCTGTTATGAGAATGTTTTGTTGTGAAAATCTTTAATTTTAATTATGATTTTATTGCTAAATAAAATTATAGTTAGATTCCTTTGGCGATAAGAATATAACTGTTTAACTTGATGATGCATTACGTTGATAAAAGTTCTTGTTTAATCTTATTTTCTAATTCTGTATAAGTCTTACATAAAACATTATGTTAGAGAAATATTCCTTTCAATTAAACGAACCAACTTACGACCGACTTACAAATGCCATGTAAGAAATTAATTTGTTTGGAAGTTTACTAACAACCATCGCTAACATGCCTTTCGTAAAAATACACATTTTGTAATGAAAAACAAATCCATTTAATATTTTAGAAGTATGATATATTATTATATTTATCTTTAAACAAACAAAAAGGTAGGTAACTTATTAACTAAGCCCCACAAAACCGTTGCAATGGTTTGACTGTGGGGTCGATGAGTCTCTAGCCATAGTTACTATCTTACTTAAATGTACTTATAACTAAATATATAAAATAAAAACATAAATGAGTCACACACATGTGCACCACATACACACAGACACACACACAATATACACACATACATACAAATTATATTCCAGGCCTTTTACAATAAAATATCCAAAACAAAAGAAACCTCAAAACTTTTCCAATAAAACCTATTTCAAAACACCATCTTAAAACTCTACTTTAAATACGACTTTCTTAGTCAAACATTAATATCAGCAATCGATCCAAAGAAACGAAAGTCGAAAAATATTAATTCTATAGGGAGGGCACCCTTTTCTCGTCGTTAAGGTACTTTTTTGACGCCCACTAGCCCCTTTTTTCAAAGGGGTGCGATTTGCAATTTAAATTTTATCTTCACAGGATAAGACACGGAAAGGGAATTCAAGAAATTAAGACGGTTTCTGTCTTTATAAAAAGTATTCTCGGCGTTAAATTAGGAAACAACAAAAGTCTCTCTTGTCAAGTTTTGAAGTAATTTTATAATGTATTTTAATTGAAGATATAAATGTGAAAAGACATCGATAATTTTATTATGACCTTCTTGCAGAATTGAATTGCAATTTTAAGGTTGTTATTAATTAGGATAGAAAGAGAGAGAATACTTTTCTTTAAACCACGTGAGTAGAGGTTTTAACAAGGTCAAACAGCTACATGGTATCAAAATTGGCGGTATTTTGTTTAAAGAATCTTGTGGATGAATTTCATAAATCAGGAACAAGATTTTTTCTAAAGTTATTCTTGTATTTTTAACTGCCTCCAGGTGTAGTTTAGGTGTTTAAAAGTGTTTTATGTCCCGCATACATATAAACAAAAATTTCCGACATTTATAAATTAGTTATATATTCAAAAATATTATAAAAGCTATAGAATAACATCAAAAGTCGTTTATTTTTCAGTTATAAAATACTCAATCAAAGTATAATTTGATTTTAAAGGGATACAGGGTGATTCATTAGAACTTATTCGAAGACAGAGGGTTAGTCGCAACGAGGTTGAATTTCTTATACAACTGTTCATTGAATATTTTGTGAACAATGTATTTGATTTATTTACTTACATACAAATAGAAAGTCTGAATAAAATGTCCTTTAAAATGCTTTGCGTACATAGTTAAAGCAATCGGAATATAGGTTAATTGGTAAATAATCTTATTAGAAGCAAAAAGTATTAAGACTTCAAAGAAACAATATTATATACATCCAATAAAATGTCGTTTAAATAATGTTTTGTTGTATAAAACTTAAGTAACATTATAAGCTAATGCTGATAAAATTCCTGGGCAACAACAAAGAAAAAGAAATAATCTACACTTAAATTAGAAAAAAAAATTACTACTTTTAAAACAAAAGCGAAATCCAAACCAACCTCATCAATCATTTTTTTAAACATCGGCCGAAAGCTAAATACCGGCGTCAAAGAGTGAAAATTAAAAAGTTAAACGTTTAAAACCAAAATGGCGGACGAATAGTTTGAAGTTTGCGAGCGAAAGTGTTCGCAAACTTTTTAATTTGCGAATGGCCGCCATTGAGCGTACTGTCAGCGGGCAGCGGATTAAAAATAGGGGAAACTTTTTAAGCTGTCCTCGGGAGAAATAGGTTAGAATATGGACAGTCTGGAAAGCGAGGTAAAGTAAATTTTTAGACAAACTGTCGTTTTAAATATTATGTGATAACAATAAAAACGTTCGCTTCTAGCCTTGTGATCCAAGTGTAGGGCAATAACTGGATATAGTAAAGATATGATGTAAACCAACCTATTTTAGCTTTTAATACAACAATTTTAATTACTTAAAAATTTTTTTTTTTTTTTTTTTACAACATCACATACATTGTTCTGAACCCAAAGTAAGTTGCTGAAGCACTTGTGTTATGGAATTCAGATACAACGAAGGTACCACAAACACCCAGACCCGAGACAATGTAGAAATATGAATTTTTACATTGACCCGACCGGGGATCGAACCCGGGACCTCAGAGCTAGCGACACCTTGAAACCGGTGCGTACGCCACTCGACCACGGAGGTCGTCTGATGTTAATCAAATGTTAGATACTAATTAATAATAATAATAAAAACTTACATTACAGCCCTTCCGCTAACACATTTTAATTTTTACGCCGATTTAATTATCTCAAATTACATTCCAAAATGCTAACTTAATATTACTAGAAAAAAAACAAATTCACAATTTACCGACTTCCAAAAAGAAGAGATTCTCAATTCGAATGGAATGTTTTTGACATATTAAATCTGATTTTCTCCATTAAAATGACCCGCTCTCAATCGTACTTCGCTTTACACATCGAATTTTTCATCGGAGTTCAGTTGGTTTGAAGGTGAGAATTAACAGTTAAAGTTTGACTTTAAATACTGGAAAAAGTTGAGGAAAATCGCTATTTTAGTCGTTTAAAAGGGGGTACCTAATACCAATCTATATGTTTTCTTTTAGGATTACAATGACTGAGTATTTATTATGTACTAGCTGTTGCCCGCGACTTCGTCCCCGTGGGTAGAAGATATAAGTTATGATTTATACCTGCCCTGTTTTTTTCACATTTTCCATTGTATCTTCGCTCCTATTAGTCGCAGCGTGATGGTTTATAGCCTAAAGCCTTCCTCGATGAATGGTCTATTCAACACAAAAAGATTTTTTCAATTTGGACCAGTAGTTCCTGAGATTAGCACGTTCAAACAAACAAACTGTTCAGCTTTATGTATTAGTATATATAGAGTATAGATTATCTTATTTTAAGGCTTCCTTTTCAACTTTATTCGCGTATTTTAAGTTACTTATTTAACCCATAAAATGTTACACAATGCAAAGATACAGTCTAGACAAATATCACTTTTAAACAACCCAACAATGATGCACTGTCTACCGATTTATGCTAAGAAGTAGGCACTACAAAACAATTAAAAGAATTTAAACACATACGGAGAATAATGTAAGCAATACTGTCAGCTGATGAAGTCTTCAAAAAGAGGTTCATTTCCGTCAGTTTCTTTTTATTTTTGTTTCCATAGAAATTCGGACTGGATGAATCGATTTTGTTGATTCTTTTTTTGTTCGTTTAAAGAGGAAAACTATAATTTGATATTAAAAAAATCATATCAAGTTTTTCTCAGTAGTTTTAATTTGTAGCTGTAAGTATATTGTTGTCTTTAAAATATGATTACATGAACATTCATTATTAAAGCGACGTTAATTAAAACAGGATAAGTATAAAACACAATAACCTTAACTGAACAAACTTAATTGTTTGTTAAACATCCGTTTCTCGGTGACGGTCAACGAACAAATATAATTATGAACTTATAACCTGCTATACAAGCTTCCGGTACGGCGTCCTGTCTAACCGGAACGTACCTATTACCTCACTTCCGCCGAAACGAGTTCGGCTAACTTTGGAATTAGAGCAATTTTTCACGTTCGCCTAGCGGAGTAAATTTGAACTAAGTTTTAAGTATTAGCGGTTCAATCGTTTGTTTTGTGCTGAGTTGTGTGAGAGATTTAAGTAACACTTAATGTTTGTTCGTTGATGAGATTTAAAGTTCAAATTGTGTGTTGAAGAGTTGCAATGGGTCTTGTTTGGATACCTCGTCATGTGTGTCCTTCACATAACGACTACAGTGCAACAAGAGACATTACTGTAACGATTTTAAGTGCCTGGAAATGAAATAACATTTTTATTAATTATTGTATTCTCTCCTCTTCAAGTAAGTTGAAGAAAAGTACTTAAAGGTGAAAAAAACTGTGGAAATTAAAGGCTTTCAAGTATGCGTTGACGTCACAAACAATGTTTCATAAAACAAATCTACACAGAATTTCCCCTAACAACGAAAACAGCACAAAACACTCGAAATAATCTTAAAATACATAAAAATATTACCATTTTAATCGCTGTGTATCAAATAAAGCGAAATAAACTCTCGATGCAAGGACATAAAGTTGAAAATTGCGAAACAAAACAAACTTTCTTAAGTTTCTCCGCGACAATTATTCCCCGTAAAGGCGAAGCAGAAAAAGTGGGGGATTTCAAAGGATTGGGCCAATTTAGATTTATTTTTCTCCCTATCCGGGGGTCCGAGAACTAAGTTTTGTAGCCACCTTGCTGGGAGGCGGTACGGCCGGGAGAAAGTATCTTCGTTTAGATTTTTTTAAATATTTCTTTAGGCTCAGACGAGGAAAATTTATTGAATTAGTGGCGGTGAAAAATTACATTGTGAAGGAGAGTAAATTGCTTGTTAAAATATTTTTTTACTGAATAGTGAATACTGAAACCACCTAAAAAACTAATGTTTATAATTTAAAGTAGAATGGTAAAAACTACAAATTTCTTAAATTACGTAGATACATGTATTGAGGCCTGGCTATTGGTGATGAATGCTCAAATTATCCTAATGTAGAAACGTACCCAGTATTGGGATTTTATATAAGCTAGTTTTATACCTAAGGAGATACCTATCCGACGAACTATTGCCTACTAGTCTAGTTAGAATTTAATAGTATCCAAGTACCAATTAGGTTCTAATAGGACAGTCTTTATATGTACAGCAATAACATTTGTAGAAGTCTGACTTTGATAGTTACAACCCACTTTTAAATGACGGGCCTGTTGGTCTAGTGGTTAGTGACCCTGACTGCTATACCGGAGGTCGTGGGTTTGATTCCCGCCCAGGACAAATGTTGTGTGATGAGCATGATCATTTGTTCTGGTGTCTGGGTGTAATTTATCTATAATATGTATGTATTTAGAAAATAAATAAGTAAGTTTTATCAGTTGTCTGGTTACCATAACACAAGCTCTGCTTAGCTTGGGATCAGATAACCGTGTGTGAGTTGTCCCAGGATATATTATATTATATTAAATGTAGAACACAGCATTTATGATTAAGAACAAATCATAGATTCTAGAATTTTATACTGTTATAATTAAATGGCATCACATAAAAAGTATTACAACATAAACAATAATTATTTTAATAATAGTAAAAACAGTTCTCATTACACGAAACAAAAAAAAAACACTTTCTTGCACCTATACAAGTAATAATTTGGCAACGATAAAAAATAAAATGGGGTGCCTACCCCTTGTAAAAACTCGTCTCCTTGCAATACCACCCTTAGGTAAGACGAACGGCCCGACAATCCATTTATATAGATATTTATATAAAAATGTTCGCGACTAGGGTGATTTTTTTTCTGAGAATTAGAGATTTTTTGTTTAATGGGTGTTGCTTAAATTTATGTTGAGATCACATTTATTTTCACGTAAAATACATTTTAAAGGTTATTATGTACTTTTAATAGGAAATTCTGTTTTATGCTTTTAAAAATTCTGTCGTCAGTCCAATACCTATATTACAACATTGACCTACAAAATATCAATAACGAATAATCGATCTAAGTCATGTTTAACTTTGTTTATTCTCATCGATATAACATTTTTTAACAAAAAACAACAATATCATATTGTTTTAAGAACAAAAAAATACTACCAACTTAAAAAAAGCTACTGACATAAACTTATGAAATTTTTATGAGACAAAATGACAGCTTTATCGCGATAAATAAAAAAAAACAACAAAACTGATTCGTCAAAAATAGTTCTTATGTAATCTTCTAATATATAAAATTCCCGTGTCACGATGTTAGTTACCGGACTCCTCCGAAACGGTTCAACCGATTTTTATGAAATTTTGTATACATATTGGGTAGGTCTGAGAATAGAACAACATCTATTTTTCATACCTCTAAGTTTTAAAGGTTGCTCACACTAAAAAAAATATTTCATTTTTGAAGGAAATTTTTTGTTTTTATTTTTTATAATGTGGCATTAGAATAAAAAAAAATAGGCTAAACAACGTTTGCTGGGTCAGCTAGTAAATATATAAATAGAAATAAATTGTACACCAGTATAGGTATAATACAAGAGACTAATTTATACTATGTAACACCTTAACATACTGTATTCTGACAAATAAATTTATCTTTATCTTTAAAAGCCATCTTCTTTTGAAGTCTTTTGAAAAAGGTGTCAGTTTTATATCTTTACAACATACATATTATACAATCAATAGTTATTTGAATACGCCAAGATATAGCATGAAAAGTCAGAACACATTAATAACCTCGGGTAGCAACATATTTTCTGGGGTTGCTTCGGAAACGGATGGAGACAGCCGTAGTCTTCTGGAGCGACGCCAGGGGGCGCAGACGGTAACGATACCCTTTCTATTTGTATGTTTTTTTACTTGAAAGACGGGTAGTTTTCTTTAAGATGTCGGCGGAAAAAAGGAAAATTATGATGTTTTAAGAAAAAAGGCGTTTTAAGAATAAGTGCCGTTTAAGCAGGAAATTCAATGTTTATAATTGGTTCATGAGTTATATTATCACATTTTAATTCAAGTCATGATATTCAAGTTTATAATTCTTGTAATTGTTATTGGCACCCAACGTGGGGCTAACGTGATTCTTCATTATGACGAAGACAAAAGTGTACAACAAACAATATTCTTAAGTTAGATTCCTACATTATATACAAGTTACAGACAAAACATGTGTTTATAATTTAAAAAAAAAATACGACCTTAAACAAAAAGAAACATTTTCCGTACCCCAACATCCCTCATTTTTACCTACCCACCCAAACTTCGAACCCACTTTACAAGCATGATAATTCCTCCCTACCTGACAAAGGAACATAATTTTTCTCGTAACAATTCTTGTTACTCGTTGCGGGCTGAAATTAAAAACAATTATGAGACGGGCGTCTTGCCCCGAGCGAAGTGAGATGAAAAATTAAAACAATTTAAACATAGCCTCCTAGAGTTTTACCAGAGTGGACGCTATGGGGAAAGTGGGGTTAAGTGATACGAAATGATCGTAATTAGTCATTATAAAGATGTTGATATTTTTGTAATTGCGTAGGTATGTTTATTTGCATACAGAGAGTTTATTGGCAACGTGGTTTTTGTACAATAGACAATATTAATATTTATTTATGGTAAAAAAGAACTTTTTTACCATATGTCCAATTATTTGTATGGATAATCTTAGTCCTTTGACTTCTGACCTTTGACAATTGGTCCTTGAAGCTATATGCATACAATGTATGTAATACCTGTTGATTCTCATACATGTAAACACACGTATTAGTTCGCAAGCATATCCTCACCACTTCTAAACCGTTTAGGTAAAATTTCTATTCCCATTTAAACTAAGAAACAATGTCATTAAAAGATGATTAATTTGATTTGTTAAGGCGGTACTCAGAAAATACAAATTAACATTATTATTTCTTCTATTAAAATGCCTTTCAACATTTTTGTAAAAAACCTCATTTGTAAGTAAAAATAAAGATTACCTCTCAAAGAAACAAATTAACAAAACATACTACAGTAAGATAGATTCAAGAAAACCACCCTTTCCCCAAACAAAAAAAAATTAAAACGAGAAAGGAATATAATTTAACGCAAGATGAAAAAGGACAGAAAATCGCCCCGCGAAAAATTAAGATTCAAATAGTAAGAAAATTAAAATTCGCGGAGCGGTCAGCTTTGCCTCTCGCTTGCTCTTGGGGAATTTGTATCTATCTATCTCTGTTCCGCAAAAAAAGATGGGGTTGATTTGCCTTCCATCAGGAGGGATGGAATTGCCTTATTGGAATGGAAATGACACTGTTTTGAAGACTCCTTAATGTTGAATAATTTAAACTTTAAAGAAATGACTAAAATTGCTAACAATTTGTTTTCATTTATTGCTTATTTTCAATGAGAAACTCGTTAAGAAATTCATATGAAACTGTACCATATAGCTCTGATTTTAAGTCACAAAACTCAATTCGTATTTTTTTAAAGTGTCAAATTAGGGATCTTCATACTTCAATTGTGGTACAACTTGGTGAGCCTAAGTCCAACATTGGACCGGGAAGACGAGTCAATTGATTGAAACACCAGTCAGCACAAGTCCCGATGATGTTTCACGTGACTATCGACATACAAAATTTTTGTCTTCCGCACATCATAGACCCGCGTCTCCGTAAACTAAAATCTTCGTATCGAAGTGGCATAATTAGTATGAAAAATGGTATTATGGGGCCAAAACCTCTACACTAATTGTAACGTCGACAATATCAGCCTGCCTGGCTGTCTGTATTTTCACATAAGTAACATCATTGTCATGTATGTACTGGATCATCACATAAAGTACCATATTTGGTCATATTTTAAGTTGGCTTTATTTAATTTTACTTTATTTTAAATCCTATGTTATAAAACATGGAGTTTCTTGCCGGGATTTCCCTATGGAAATGTCATTTTGGGACCGCGAACTTAAAGTCACTACTTAGATCCTTATTTTCAAATTTCTTTTGCGTTTATTGTGCTAAATATTTCGCACAATTTATTGTATGTTTAAGTCAAGGGCATCCGACGGTATTTTTTTATTGAGTGTCACTAAATCTTAGTAGGATCTCGTTAAACTTTCATTCAGCGTCATAATGTCAAAAATCGTATGATACATCAGTTACTTTTGAATAGATACAACTAGCAGTACATACGATTTTGGATACGACACCATTTGATAAAATTTTGGTCGAAATTACTAATGCGTAATAGGGACATACATGTGAGGTTAAACTGACATCTAAAAGTATGAATGGTTAACACAAGACCAGCATTTTACCTCAACAGAAACAAAACACCATTCAAATTTCATCGTTAAAATAAATAACAACACCATTTTATATTAAACGCTATTTTTCTTAAAATAATTAAAACATCGCTCCGTCAAAATGTTACTTGATCAAAAGGGGGTACACAGTAAAAATGTCCCCCCACCCACCCCTGGGGGTGTTGGGGTAAGGGGAGGTTCGTTTCTTTGTCCCGCGTTATCTATACAATTATTTGAAGAAAGTAAAGTCTCGCAAAAAGATAGGAAGGCTGGACTCTTGCCGCGTTACGACCGTCGCCTCTTTTTGTGCCGCTCTTGTACCTACGTAACCAAACTTTACACTAATATTTTTGTAAAGTTGTTGAGTTCTTGATAGTTTGTTTTATTGTTTACATGTTAATAATGCATCTTTTAGTTTTCAGCTTCTAGTAAGAAACGCAAAAAAAAACATAGATCTAATATAGAAACAAAAACTTACAAGAAAATAGTTTCCAATTTCACATATTTAGTCCCATTGATTTGCTGACAAATTTTCATTATTATTTTCAATATCTTAAGGAATACCAAGGACATTATTAATCTTAATCCGTCATCTAATATTTAAAGATAAAAATCTAACAAAATAATATTTTATTTTCCAGGCCACTTAAGAGCAACATCGCCATCGCCGGACGCCCTACAAAAACGATCCGCTAAAGGGGAGTCGTGGCAAAAATGACGCTCTGGAATAAAATAAATACACAGCCACATTAACAAGACCTCCCCTGCCCCTGGCCTTCTGAAGAAAATGCTATACAGAGGGGTTTCTTACAAGCTTTATTGAGGTCTTGAAGACTGGTCGCGTTTTAAAGAGAAGAATCTATTTTATATAGGTAGGTTGTACCGGTAAAAATTTATTGAAGAATTACATTTTTAAAGTTTTTATATTTTTAAATAACATAGTTTATAGGCAAGTAAAGATCTTCGGTAATTAATGAGATTTGAAAACGATAGTACTTTTGAAGTGATGGATTTAGATAATTAATTGTTTTAAAATGATTCAATTATATTTTAATAGAAAGACGTAGAATTGCTACTTTGCTAACCATCCTGTGTAACCCACTTTTGGGCTTAGGCTATTCTATGTAAAATGCGTAAGAATAATTGATATAAAATTCTTAAATACCTATTGAGGAACTCGTGGCTAAGCTATAACCGCATAAGTGAATCGATCACAGGTTAAGCTATACTTGGCGCGGTTGGTCTATAGATGGGTGACCATCTTTGTCATAACGAATTCCTCCGTGTTGCAATTCGACCTGCGGCACGAGTTGGAACTACGCTCGATCGTGAGCTAACAACTCTGATAGCACTGCATCAGGTCTCGACCTTGGATAGTTCGATAGTATCATTTCAGGACTGAATCGAAAACTAAATCAAAATGCAAAAGAAATAGGTCTTAGTCCTAGTATTGTCTCGGTACACGTGGCCTGGTAGTAAAATTGTACCGTATACATTTATTTTTAAAAAGAGTAACTTATGGAATTTCTTGCCGGTTCTTCTCCATAAGAGTGACACTTTGGAACCGCGCAACTAGAGCCATCACCTTAACGTTTTGAAAGTGCCTGGTAAACGGTCTACTTGAAATAAAAACTTTTGATTTTGATTTTGAAATCTAGTTTCTGTAGAAAACCTGCAAACATTATGCTAGTTGGGTTTCATATTATTATCTGCCTTCGATATTAATTCATATTTTAAGTCCTACCAGTAGTTGTTAAGGATACATGTCTTACATACTCTTCAGCTTTATAATACCTATGAATGTAGAGAAACCGCCTAAGTTTCTCTGTATTAACATAATGAACAACATATTTCCGTCACATATAAAGACATATAAAACAAATAAAGTCAGCTCTTGGTAGAAAAAAAAAAACAATGATCGTCCAATATAAATTGAGATCAGCTGATGAGAATTTTGCAGAAGCACCATAACTTGTTAATAAATTTCTTCGTACAGAAGCAAGAATTAAAATATGACTATGAATGTTCGTTTACAATAACATAATGTTCCATGTGGCTCAGGATAGATAACCGTGGAATGATTTAAGGAAGGTTTTTGCCCAGCAGTGGGATACAGTGGGGTCGGATGAAGTGGGATGAGATAAAATATACCAGCTAACCAGCCAAAGGCTTAGATTTTTCTCAAAAATACCAGTTATATCTCCTATCTTACTTTCTTAAGCAATCTTAAAACACGTTATTTTCAGTTTGATCAATAAAAACAATAGCAATAACAATTGGTAACGCCTCTAGACATAAAGCCGTCCGGTCACGGCTGGGAGACGGCCCGGAGTCGGTTCAGGGCGACGCAATTTCCTATGTGACTGACAATTTCCTTGGCACTCCCGATTTTAATATAAAACGAGTGAAAAAACATAGCATCGCCTTTGACTTCTGTTGACGTTGGATTGGTAGGGATAAGACAATTATTAAATTTCTCCAAGGCCGTCTTTTAAGATCCTCTTTAATAATTCTTGCACAATATTTCGTATTGATGGCTCGCCTAATAAGAATTGTTAGTTACATTTTAAACACCCTGTAATCAGATCGAGACTTTGGTTTTGCCAAATGCAGACTGAATGTGTTTAAGTTTTTGTACGCCGTCTATTTTATTAGTAACTAACTTTTTTGTTAACCTTTTTTTGCTCAACACTTTTCGCAAACAAATGATTATTATTCAGATAAAAAGAGGTTGAAATAAGTAGGACATTTATTGCACAGATTGACATAAAAAAAGGAATTACATTGTTTTTTTTTGGATCAGATCGACTCTATAATACAAATTTATACCTAACAAAAATCTACCACTATCATCATCAGAACTGAATATCCCACAGCTGGGCAGAGACCTCCGTTTCCTATATCGTATTCATGCTAAGTTTATACTATCACCTTCCCATCTTATCGTCCACCTACCAGCCTAAAAAAATCTGCCAATAAGAAAAGTTACAACCTCTCTTACCAGGTATATCCACACTAATCAGTCGCTCCTTTCAAAATGGCTTTGGCGAGAGAAAGAAAAGTGGTTCGCGATGGCCGCTCCCCCCTCCTCAACCCGCCCCACCCCCGCCCACCCCCTCCGTGTTATTTTACAAAAGATGGTATTTTATTCAACTCGCCATTGTATTTTTGGATAAACTACGCTTGCTTGCTTAATAAAAATGTTTTCTTTGATACAACTTGAATTGTTTTAGGTTTTTGTTTGTATTAATTGTGTTTATATATGTTCCAAGCTTGTTAAGATTCTTACAGATCAGCTGATTACAATTTTGTATGGCTTTATGTTTAGGAGCAGTTTATCTTTTTCTTTCTATGTTTAAATTCGGTATTTAAAAAGATCAGTATCTGTTAAACTGAATTGAAAACACGTTATTTTTTTACTCCTATTAAACCATTTATTTTTGTTACACATAATTAAAATCTAACGAAAATTACCTGTTATTAACAATAGGTGTTTCTCTTTTTACAGGATGCGGTTTGTCCTGCAGCATTGTGGAAGTGACACTTTTATGGAGATACAGTAAATTATTGAAACTTTTGATTGAATTATTGTATGAATATACCTCACCCTATCTTTACAAAATAAATATATTAAAAATAGCCGAAATGAATTTATCAAAACAAATTATCATAGCTTTGTTACTATCTTGACCATCCATGTCTTTTTTCCATAGAACAGATGAGGACAGCCCCTTTGTTTATTCCCCATCACATCTTTGATTAAGATTCTCAACAAGGCCTCTTTTTGCCTCTCAACATGTTGAACATGTCTCCCCGTGTAAGCCTTAAAAAAGACTGTTTCTTTCCCATAAGTTATCCCGTGACGCAAAAGAAAAATACTTAAATATATTATTAAATAACGTTTAGTTTAAGAGTAGAATATTGGAACGAGGCTACCAAAATGTCATCGTATCATTTCTTTAAGATCCAATTATTATACAGCTCTTGTAGCTATTTTTGTTGTACTTGTCGCCGGCAGTTAGTCTCAAGGGAGGTGTATGTATACAAGGCTGTAACTAAGTCAATAATCTTGTTTCTATGATGTAAACTATTGATGATCGCAATACAAAGTGAAGTGGACATTCAAAATTTATTTCTTGTAGTCCGTTTATCAGACACTTTTAAAACTTTGTAATAATGACAAAGTTACATTAAAAAAAGGGAAATTTTGTATTAAAATAAAAAAAGAATAAAAAATGACGTATAGTCACCACACTATGCACGACGTGTCATAGGTTCGATTGCCTCTTAGGGCAAGAAATCCACGTATGCTTGTTCTGAGTCTGGGTGTCTTTGTGCATGTGACTTGAAAGTTTGTGAAACACCCCCGCAACAGGAAGATTAAATACTTTAGTGAGGATATTTTTTCTTAAAAAACAAGAAATGTAATTAAAAGTCGACAGCGCATTTAGCGCGTTCCTTTTCACTCCTGCACAAACATTAATAGATACCCCTCAGTTGTGTTCAGCGGTCAAACGTGAAATAAAGTAGTAAGATTGACCTTCTATTTTGTTTCAAAGTTTTCAGGTTTTCGTTGCAAAAACTTTACACTGCTTTTCGATCTTCTACAATACGTCTAAAAACATGATGTTACTAAAACAGAATTTTGATAAAATTCTAAATCATTATTTTTATAGTGGGCCCCTGTGAAACCCTAAGTGCCCGGTTCCAAAATGTTTTTCGATGAAGAAGAACCCGCAGCAAACTCGATATGTTTTATATATATATAGGATTTAAGTAAAGAAATGGGAACAAGATTCTAGACATTCATAGACATGCGTCAGAAACGCCGGAAAAAAAATTGACGCCACGTGTAAGATTCAGATTAAGCGTAAATATCAATTTAATCCTAATTTTCATTCAATCACGCGAACACAGTTGATTTTAAGCGCGTAATTTTAATTAACTCTTTTTTACGCGCAAAACTGCCACCCATCTTGTCAACGGAAATGCTTCCTTATGTGAAACTATGCGTCTTAACACAAGCCAACAGCTTGTATAGTTTTTCTGCTTCTATATTATTATATTCCCTCTCTGCTTTCATAATGGAAAAACAAATAATTGACGACTACAAACTACTGCTTGCGATTTGAAATCCACATTCAATATTGGACATTGAAGTTCTATCTCAATGTTTTTTTTTCCATCGTCAGTGCTGTCATATTGGGGATGAGCTTATATAGGGGAGAAGCTCGTGGCTAAGCTATAACCGCATAAGTGAAACGATCACAGGTTAAGCTATGCTTGATGCGGTTGGTCCGTAGATGGGTGACCATCTTTGACATAACGAGTTCCTCCGTGTTTCGGAAGGCACGTTAAATTGTGGGTCCCGGCTGTTATTCCTACATCTCTGACAGTCGTTACAGGTATTCAGAAGCTTGAAAATTCTAACAACCAGTCTAACCAAGGGGTATCGTGTTGCCCGGGGAACTGGGTTGAGGAGGTCAGATAGGCAGTCGCTCCTTGTAAAACACACTTGCACTTAGCTGAAACCGGTGAGATTGGTAGCCGACCCCAACATAGTTGGGAAAAGGCTAGGCCAATGATGAAAAATGAGTGCTGTCATATTATAATAAAAAAACACGATTTAGCTTGTAAAACAAATCAAATGCAAGTCGGCCTCGCGATACTGAGGGTTACGGAAAAATATGATAAAGAATACAAATTTGCAAAAAGTATGAAGATATCATATTCGGGACTGTTACAAACGCTGCTTAAAATCGATCTGTATTTTACGGACCTAGTAGCATTTTAAACAACGAGGTACTGTTACCAAAGCATTATTTTATGATTTCGTTCAAAATCATTAATTTAGTATTTGAATATCGGATTACTAAATCATGTTATAGATATTTTCGAATTTAAGTAACATAAGGTATTTTCTTATTACCTTTGGCCTTAAAAAGATAATTCAAAAATTTATATTTTTACAATTTCTCAAAGCGATGTTTTTATATGTTGATCTGACTCTACATCCACTTAGCACTTAACGACAGGATAACATTACGGGCACCAAATAGCTAAGTGACGATTGTGATGACATTGGTTAGAAGTTCTACCAAAACTTATGCTCCAGACGTTTATGTACTTAAAAAAACAGGTAAATAATTTGGCGTATCTTTTTGTTTAAAATTCGATTGTCACTAAAAACAAATGTAATATGTATCTGTACAAAAAGACTTCAAAATTTGGATTCTCTGTTATAAGATTTTTCACATTATGTAAAGTTGAATGCTAGCTTTCACCTTCAAATTACTGCATGGATAGCCTAGTGGTTGAGGTCACTACGCGAAACCTTCATTGCGCGACATGTCACGGGGTCTATCCCCGCGTAAGACAAGCGTTTGTATGGTCCACGAATGCTTTACCTGAATCTGGGTGTCTTCGTGCATGTTACTTGAATATTTGTGAAGCAGCCGACAAAGATTGAATTCATAAGTGAAAAATACTTGAGAAGATATTATTGGGAGATACATTAGCAATATTTTCAGATCCTTTGTATGCCCAAAAACGTTTTACCAAACCAAACAGCATTGAACAGCTCAACAAACATTATTACGTCTCACGACTTAGCGAAGTGCAAAATTTTGGCAGATTCATAGCAAAGCCTTTTTCCTTTACGATTGATTTGTATTCTCAAAGATAAGTAATTAGGAACCCACTTCGGGCCAGATCCATAAATCCAAGGGTGGGGAGTAACCTCCCTTGAAAAAAGGGGGTGTTCTTCTTATATTTAAATATCGAACCCCTTCCGGGTAGGTGCCACGGTTTTTCCAGTAAAAGGGGTAAGTGACAGAAGCAGGGAATAAGCGGGACAGTGGAGATGACTAACGGATTTAATTATTTACTTTTTTTCTTACCTATGTTCTTCTTGGCTGGGATAAATGTTGTTTGTTGTGTATTTTTTTTACCTCAGTTCCTTTTTTCCAATAATGGCTCACCATTGAGCTTAAGGCGTACAGAAATATTTGAAACTTTTGTTCTTGATGAATGCGAAAATATGTCGCTGAAAATGTTTCCAAATTCCTACCTACTTATTTTGTTCGTACTATCTACTGTTTGTCTCGCTCCACGATGCAAATTTACTATTAAAACAAATAAGAATTCAAATGAATAGAAAACCTTTAACAACAAAACTCCTTACATTCCAAAATTAAAAACTACACTTACCAAGAACAAAAAGAAATCTCGCAAAAACAAAACCAGCGCGTCTACTCCGTAGGTTTCCCAGTGCTGTCTCAAGATGGACTTAAGAAGCAAAAAGGAAAGAGTCTAAGGGGCGCCCCCCCCCCCCGCCACCCACCGAGCCCATTGGAATACAGAATAATAATCGCCAAAAGAAACTGGGAGGAGGAAAAATATAAATAGCCCCATCTTCGTAAGATATTAAAATTTGTAGGAGAAAACGACCCGGCCAGTTTCAATTTTGTTAAAATAAAATTATTTTGCTCGAATGTTGGAACTTTACCCTTTTGTTTAATGTAGAACGTTTTTAGAAGGCTAGGAACTTGAGATGATATTGTTTGTTTATATATATTTAATGTCTTGAAGGTTTCCTTGAATAAAAATGGGGTGGGCTTCGCCTTTTCAGCAAAGTAAGTAGGTAATAAATTAATGTATTCTTTAAATTAATTGCAAAAATGATTTCGTTCTCAATTCTCTGTGTTAAAAGTCCGTTTCTAAGTTTGAACATTAAAACAAGTAATGTAGGTATGTTATATCATCCTACACACGTCCACGCCTGGGCAGAGGCCTGTCGAATAAAAAGGTTTGAATAATCTAATTATGTACTAGTAACCGTATAAAAATGAGCATCTGGTGAGAGATCTATTTAAATTGTAATCGGTCATTTAGATAGTTATCTTTCTAATCGGATGTGTCACCGGCTGTAGCAGGAATTTACTAAACAGGTGTTCTTGTAAGTATATTATTTTTACTTCCTCATGCGCAAGGATACATAAGGGTAGGAAATGTAGTTCGTGATCACGACTATGTGCGCAATAATTCAATACTTTCCATTCTATATAATTAAAAATCATATTATATGTCTGGATGTAATAGTCAGTTAGTAATATTAGTCTCTAAAAGATGAGATTTAAGGGAGAAGAAAAGCGTAACAATTATTGTTTGAAGCTATTAAATTCATATAAAATAGTTTAAGCATTTTGTAGAAATGAGACCACACACACCATAATAGCAACAAATCCACCAAAGTTCAACCTTACAAGTCCAGTCAAAACACCGAAAATTTCACTCAACGGAAACCAAAAGTGTTAAAACAGCACTAAAAGTGGCTAAAAGTGTTAGGATATGAAGAAGATTGCTGGGAAGAATGTGAAAGTGAGGCAAAAGTGTCGGCGGCGGCAGTGCTCACTCCTCAACAACTTAAATCGTGTTAACTTTAGTTTTAAAGTAGGGTCGGCAGAACAGATGGCGGCGAAAATGTTAATTCTAAAATAATGTATGTACTAGGGGTAAGTTACAGATATGTATGAAGGATTGCAATGCATTGCCTTAAGCGAGTACCGCGGCGGCTTAGGTTTAGTCAGTCAGACTCTACCCGGTCCTTCCCCGAAAGGAGGGGATGTCCATGAGGTTCCCCCGCCCTACCAAACACAAAAAAGGGGTAAGTTATGGCACATGGTAAACTGAATTTTTAAAGATGTCATACATTTTTTTTTCATGTTTGCCTATTCACTATGACTCTAGAATGTCTACTAAAAGTGCCAAATAATAAAATAAACCGGATGTCAAATTCAAAATCTATTATAAAACTAGGTGAATATAAAATAAAATAAAATCATATTACCGAAAACGGAAACTGCCAGTTTTTTTGCTGTCGTTACTAAGATACATAAGACCACCTGTTGACGCGTGCCCATAAAATAACATATTAAAAATGACTTTAGTAGATACAAATTCACAATATTTAATCACGACTAATAAAAAGAAAAATCTGTTTGACTTTTCAATTTGATACACTTTCCTAAACATGTGTATTTATATAAAAAGGTTTATAGTTCACGTAGCCACGTGACGTAGGTCAAGGGAACACATGAGAAACAAAAGTGAAAGAAGAGTGGGGAGGCCTTTGCCCAGCATTGGGATATACCAGGCTAGTAAAAATAATAATTAATACGTGTCAGGCTAATGATTATAACTAGTTCTAACTAATATATACAGATATGGTAAGTAAACCGACGATTTTAACTAGTTTAGTGCTTCACCAATTTTGAGAGTATTTGACACAATCAAGACAAAAATTACAGATACACGAAAAATTCCTTACTTCAATTACGCTAAAAGTCTAAATTTTTCTAATTACCTACAACTAATCACCCAGTTACATCTACCATTAAAAACATTAATTCATTATAACCCCGAACAACGCCTAAATATGAGTTAACAGAATCCTTTGATGTCTTCCATGAATTTCGTCCGCGAAAAACATTTAAAAGCAAGTAATCATCTTAAACGCTACCCTTAAAAAATGGACCAATGACACGACTGTTGAGTGAAAGAGAGAGGTATAGAGGGGGTAATTTTTGCCAATACTTAAACGAAGATAGATAGCAGGCCACCCAGCTCGGGGGAGTTTTAAGAAAATTTTAACTTTTCTTTATTCAAAGCAATTCCACCTTGGGGTGGGGGCCACCCCCTACCCATTTTTCTTCTACTATTCTCTTTGGCCAGTCTTTAAGAGAAATAACAGTGCTCTCCTACTTAAGCATTTATTAAATCCGCCATTCAAAATGAATTTCTCAATTGTTTTTGTTTTATTTTACAAGCTTTCTGTTCTGTTTTTTAATTAAAATTATTTAAGGTTTGCTTTTGTATTTTGTTGGAGTTTTGTTAAGATGGATTCTGTTTATGTAAATGGTTTTTGTTGTAGGTGTTTCTAGACTTGTTGGATATTCTGCAATACCTATTTATAGCAAGTGGGTAAATACAATCGCATTATAAAACACATCTGTTATTTGAAGGAGGTTGTACAGTGGAGATCTACTTCAACAAAATTGGTTTGTAGCATGTCACTGAAAAAGGTACGCACGTGATTTACAGGTGTAAACAGCAGTTTTTCAGAGCGTTTAAAAATACAACCCGTTCATGTCAGTTCTCAAGCTACGGCTGAAAAGAAAAACTGGGTCGTTGACTGATTATTAAAATAGGTTTTAGTACACGTACATATTTGACGGCAACAATCCCAAAAATGAGACTGTACGTGGTTTTGACTAATATTTTTGCGACCACGGCCAATGAATCGTGCTCGAAAAGTCAAGCCATCAAAGATACATTATTGCATGTTCCCGTTGTAGAACAAAATACATCGCTTTAGTTTAAAAGTTAGTATTCCCTATGTATTACTAAATACAACATTTTCTATTTATTCTACATTTACAGAGATGATAAAAAGCAAGTTAAAGATGAATATGGTTCCTTTTTACCCGCAGAAAATAAGGTGGAAATAAGACGTCTGAATAGCAATCATTAGATTATAGAGAAATAATATTATTTTACAGATATACTATTTTTACAATAAATTAAACTTAACTAATATTTACATTTTTAAAAGTATATCAATATAAGAAGAAAACAGATATACCTACTTAATTATGTAATTTGCTTGCTGCCACCAGCGTGATGGCATCCGTCATACGTCTTTCACAATTGAAGTTTATCTTTGGAGCTTTTTAATCGATACTAAACAAATCGTACGATTTTAGATCTATTTAGCTATAATAGGCACCTACTATACTCAATGTATCTAAGTCATGTATAAAATTGTCAATTGGTGCCTACTAGAGCTGCGTCGCTTCAGCGAACGATAACTTTTCAGTGAGCAGAGGCGTAAAGTTACTGATGAAGGCTTTTGCTATCGGCAATTAGTAATATTAGACCAGTATTCCAGCTCTCGAGAGAATCAATTCTTTTCAGACGACTTGAGATCGAGTTGGTTTTCGGGAAGCCGACACTAGCGCCAATTTCTGAAGTGTCATCATTTCGAACTAAACTCGTTCGAAAAAAATATTACTCTGGACAGCATCGAGATTTTTTAAGTCCACTCGTACGATCAAAAACACTTTGTAAAATCGGAACAAAATCAGAAACTGAATAAAAACCGTTTCGTCACTTAGCTTACAGGACTGAGAAGATAGATAGAAATTCGTATGTATGGGGAGTACATCAACAACGTATAAATTGTTTGAGATGAAAATATTTCAATTGAGTTTCAACGGAACTCTGACTTAAATAACATTTCTATAGTGCAAATAGATACCTAACAGTTTGAAATAATTATGATTACAAATGGCAAAACTTTTATCTATGCCATCTATCGCAAATGTGTGAAACTACCTAGAAGACCTATCACGTCAGCGACCGCCTTTAATTGAAGTTTTAAGTATTTAAACTAGATGGCGTAGTTTCAACTCTGAAAGTTTTTGTAGATAGGCTGTTAAGTTTTTTTTTTATATTGACCGTTGGCCTTTTATTACAGCAAATTTTGCAGCGCGAGCGATGCCGAGTAATTTCCACGCTAAGCCACGCGTACGATTTGTTATTGATGTATGTTTCTTTTATTTGGTCCAATAGCTGAGAAAAGTCTTGAATCCCAGGCAGTTTTGTTCTCAGTCATTTCACACCTATTACTTATGGGGTGATCAATGTTATCCTATCCTGTCTCCTCATCGTCCGACGTCTGCAAGTTCCATTCACATGTCTTACAAAATAAAACAATAAATCTTTATTATTTTTTATTTAAATCCGATTTATGGTACAGTTTTCACTTTTAAAATTACAATTAGTTCAGACCGCGTAATAGCTAGAACTCCTCACCTCACGTACCCATTTTAACAATTTATAATACATTAATTATATTAGTTTACAATCAACCGCACTTGAAACGTATTGAATTCAATTACAATAATCTGTCGACCACTACACGAAGACACTGTCCAAGTACGTGATAATGTTAAACTTATGACTTATGCCCCCAAAATCTCAGATGGGGTCTAAAGTACCATGAAACTAAACCCCCAAAGTATGACAGATAGGGCTTTGATCTATAAATTTGTCGAAACCCATATTACTGATATCATAAAATGGGGGGCAATTTATGATACTTTAGGCCCCACTCAAGTGCAGTCTGATAAAGGGAAATAACTGTTTCTGGTGTGCCCTTGCAGCGAAAATAAAAAATACTTAATAGAGAATCAGTCATCGCCAAACAAGTAGGAATCAGCATAACTATGTGGGGTGACCGAACATTCAGAAAAATTCTGAAAGTTTTGACCCTCAAAGAATATCAGATTTGAGGTTTAATAACTTATAGTAAGCTTGTAGAAGAGATATACACAACCTTATAAAGCCTTTTCGAGAATGTCATGCAGTTAACTTGAAGTTTCATTCAAAATCTAGTTTTCTTCGCTCTATGCCTCAGTTCCTGCCTAATTGACATCCTTTTAAAGTGAAATTAACTTAGAACTGTTAGATTCAGAGGATAAATAAGGCTAACAAATACTACCATTCCAAAATCATTTTCTTTGGCACTTCTAGCAGAACTAATCTTATAAAACTTCGTACAGATGAAGATTTTCTTTACTTTATAAATACATATAATGCGATAGGTGAGTAAACTGAACCTTAAAGACAAAAAACACAATAATATTTCATCTTTCAAAATCATATTACCGCAAGGTATGTTGAGATTTTAAAGTCCAAAATAACTAGAAAATGATGGCCTACTACTATGTCCTAAAGTAATATAATTGTTTTTGTGTAAGAGTGAGAGCACACTACATGATGTAGAGCGCCATCTCTTTTTAACTTTTGCAGTAATGTTACTTTAACACGTGGTAGTAAGACCTCTGTATTGAACTAATGTCTAAATGCCTTCCAAGTACATGATTTATAAAATCCATTGTTTCTAGTACGTTTGGTATAAATACAGTCATTATAATTATATTTTTAGATGCAGACAGTCATAATTTCTTACTTAAAATCTAAAATAAGTCGACATTTTTACTATATACATTACCAGCGATCGAATACTGCCGTTTAATAGATTTTTGTCATAAACATTTTGACATAAAATTGGAAGAAAAAAACAATCGTTTCGAACGACACCAACATTTGTTAATGTTTACTTTAAATTTTGACTTTTTAATATCGCTATATTATTTTAAATAATACTGTTAGATCTTTAGAAGACATTTTAATACTTTTGTCACGTTATTTGAGTTATTTAATGGAATACTTTACTAAAAGTAAAATTATCACAGCAAATAAAATACTGAGTGTTAACACTAGCTAAAACAAAATAACAATAAAATTGGCAGTTAAAAAAAACAGTTCTAGTATATAACGATAAAAACTCAATAAAATCATGTAAATGTGATTTTTTGGATTTCTTAGATAACTTAAATATTAAAAACTAATTAAACGCATTTAAGACTAGACGTTTCTTAAACATAGTATTCACATATCCGACTAGATATTTTACATTTCAATATTTCATATTCAGTACGATTATTAACAAATAAGTTAAAATACCATTTTGTAAACGAATAGTTTACAACCATGTAAGTATAAATTTGTCACGCCGTAAATTAAATGTCTTAATTCCAAAATACAGTGGAAGACTGTGTTTGTGTATTATTTTACTCGCTTTTATAATACATTTTCACTTAGTATGTGAAACCACGGTTATAAGGTACTTCGGTAAACATCGGTAATCTTCGTCGATCGTACGCGAATGCTTTAACGTCACTGATTGATACACAATTCGTGTCTATAATATCGAACAATGACACTTTATATTTTGTGCGTAAACATACATGTTTGTGATTAGAAGAATGATCGGAATGTGTCAAAAAAATGTTTCCCCGAGCAACTTATACCCGTGATATAATAGTTTAATTAAAACCAAAAGACTAGACATAATATGTTTGTCTTATGACGCATTTTCATTATAGAGCCTATATTTGCTCTGAGTATTTATTTTACTATAATTTTAATTAAGAGTTAGAAACTCTTTTAACGAATTTATGGAGTTAATACTCAGAACAGCCACTTTGTGTTAGATAAAACCATTTATACTTTATCAGTTTGACTTTTAGACATTTTTAATCATAAATCCATGATTTCTCTCATTTTAATAAACTCTTAAAAATCTTTGAGATTGGTAAAATAATACAATTTTCTTACAATTAAAGTAAATACTGATAAGTTACAATTTGGCAGATTAACATTTCATTTTACTTGAAATACAAACTAATTTTGATTAAAATCAAAATTAATATCTTTGGCATATAATATATTAATGTATATTTTGGCAATATAAATAGTACTAAAAAATGGGCTTGTATGATTTAATAATTAACAAAAAATTCTAGGAAGTGACTTGGATTCGTCATTTAAAATACATGTAGCGAATTAAGCTGAAAAGAATCTACTAGATTAAACTTCGCTTCTTGTATATAAAATTGCTAAATAAAAAGTACGCCATATTAAGGCCCTTAATTTATCTAAATGCGACTGCATTCCGTTTATCGAAGACAAAATGTTTCTACAATTTTCAAGAATTATTTTACTATGGCAATCATTACCAGCATGAATAAAATGATGTGTTGTATTTTAAGGATTAATTTAAGAGTTATTTTCTTGACTGGCAGTGTAAAGTTGATTTCTTACTGCAGTAATAATAATAACGACCGGCCAATGATACACAGGCTGCAGAATAGATACCTGTGTCAATGAAGTTACATTTCAAATTCAAAACCTTTTGACTGCTCTTTATTTCTATAACCGATTATCTGAAGTTTCTTAAAGTAGATAATACCTCCTTTAATTAAGAAGTCGGGTACGGTCTCAACATTATAGCAAGCTCAGTCGATTTACCGTTCGTAACGAACTTTTGAAGGTACATCTATACAGAAAATATGAATTGCCAGTATTGGAATATGAAATCACCAACTCGCAGTGAGTTAGCGTGGTGATCCATGGCTCACAATTTCCCATTAATTATTATGCTGGTACTATTCAAGTTAGATATTCATGCTAGTACTGTTTGCTCACTCATTTATGATCTGTTTGTATATCTGTTAGCCATTCTGTATGGATAAGCTCGTTAATTTTCATTGTAATGTGTCTCGTAACAGTGTCTACACGTAACACTCCGATATTGAAATAAATTACAAAATCAAGTACACTACGTCGTATTTTACGCCATTTTTATCTTTATAGAACGGAAAAACTGACTTGGCACAGTGTAGGTAAATACGCAGATTCAGTATTCAGGAGAGTTTTCTATTGGAAATTGGTCTGTTTAAGTGAATAAAAAATGAAGGTTAATAATTAAAACAGTTATTAAATTCTGGATATCTAGCACAAGATCGAGATGACGTCTATTAAGTATGAAACTCTTAATTTGACTTGATTTGTTTGATTCTTACATAAATAGGGAGTATTATTTCAATAGCGTATTTGTTGTTTGCACGACGTAGTGCCCAAAAACTTAACGAAGCCCAAACGCTCATCGCACGACAAGCCTTAAAAACACTATATTACAATATCTACAAGGAAGCCAAGCTCATATCATAGAATTATAATAAAAAACGCGACAACTATAAACTATGTGTAAAAGCTAAATAACTTTCAAACTCGGATGCTACCGCGAAAATTGTAAAATTACTATTAATTATCGGTTATTTACTTAATTGGCCCATTTATTTAGTAGACTAACACTAACCTACTTTGGCACTAGTGTTGTTGGCTGGTGTCACAACACTATATGCTGGCCCTGTGGGGGGCAGTTGGAATGTAAGTGTGTCGTTTACAAAGTACTGATCTTGTTCCTCGTCGTCGGGCAGGTAGTACCCGTAGCTGCCGTCGTTCGACACTTGGTCCGCTGCATGGTTCCTCGGCATCTCGCAAGTATAATCCTCCCAATTCCTCTCTATAGATTTTCTTCTCTTAGCAAACAATATAGAGCCATCGAAAGCGTATTCGTCGTCGAAGTGTAGCACAGCATCATCGTAGAAGTAGTTTTCTACGCGTTTATTGCTTGTGTTCCGCGCTATATTCTTCATTAGTTTCTTTTTTGCATAGCTAGACTTCTCTGAGTCGTAGTCGTCGACTAAAGGGTCGTTGCTGCGGTTTTCTGACCTCATATTCATGGAATAGAGTGAGGAGCTATGGGGGCTTGTTTTCTGCCGTGTGCTAAGACTATGTCTGTAGGGGTGTAGGTACTGTTCGTTGTTGTTACACCTCATTTCGTACATCATCATGCCTCTACGGAGTTGTTCCCGGCGTTTGGCGACCATCTCGCGGAAGTCTTCTGGGTCTAGTTGGAAGTCGTTTGCTTTTGCGTTCATGTAGAGGTAGCCCGAAGCGGAGTTCAGTCGGAGAGACTGCGAGCGGTTCTTCGAGGAAGACTTCTCTATGTAGCGAGGTATACTAACCTAGTTCTCGGTAGTTTTTAGATTTGATTTGCTTGATGTTGGTCGGTGGTACTGGTGATAA
>NW_020800251.1:0-19475 GCF_003590095.1 Trichoplusia ni
TCTAACTGGCAAAACATATTGTAACAAGGTTGTTGCCCGCGACTCCGTCCGCGTGGACTTCAGTTGTGTTCGATGGTCCCCGTTTCCATAGGAATGTCGAGATAAAATGTAGCCTTGACCCCCCATTACACCCCTTAAATTCAGACTACCTTTGTGCACATATATATTTCATTACTTTTAACGAAAAATGTTGTGAGTTTCATATTAGATTTGACCTACCATTAGTCCCCATTACAACCCTTTTTTTTCATTTAAATAGTAACCTATGTCCTTAATCAGATTATCTGTATACCAAATTTCTATACAATCGGTTCAGTAGTATTGGTGTAAAAGCGAGACAGACAGAAAGATACTTTCGCATTTATAATATTAGTATGGAAAGATGCACAGATTATCGGCATATGCCAAAGTCAATCAACTCAACAAATCTATCGCCATCAACCGCAAGATATAATATAGTCCTCTCCAAAGTTTCGCCACATAACCGTACCTAGGTATCCACGATATCGCTTTCAATTTATTAACGAAAAATTACTAAAACCCAAAAGAGCAAGAAGAAAACGTTCTATCTATTTGTGATATCAATCGTTTATGGGAAGATATATTTATATTTATGAATGAAGTTGACGAATGCCTAGTCTTCACCTTGTTTTAATCAATTAATACAACACACATGTTCTCGTGACCTCCAGGAGACCTGTCAATACAACTTCAAATGCTACTACAGTAATCAAAGCGACGGCACGCTGCAATTACAAAAAGAGTTCGTATATATCAACCGAATTATTCAAGACAAATAAATCACTATGTGAAACTAAATGACATTTGAACTATATTTTTGCGAAAAGTCAACGGTAAAGATGGCGACAGCGGTTTGTTTGTCAGTCCGATTGGAATTTAACAAAATTAATCCATAATCTGAATGTTGCCGACTCAAAATGTTTTGTTATTTATATAAGGTTTTGATCGATCGAAATTATAAATATAGATAATAATCTACTCAACAAATTATTTTAGTTGTAATTTCGAAATGTAATGACACTAACAACGGCATTCTGACAGTTGCTATGGTTACAATTTTTGTTAATTATTCGCTAAAACCGCCCGCCCGCTACAAATCGAACCAATACGCCCTTTTATGTAGTAAGGTCCAAAAGTTTCCGGCCTAAAACTATAAAATGAAGGATAAATCTCAAACAATTTTTATTATTTTTCAATGTTGTCTTCCTTAATTTCAATACACTTTTCGCATCGCTTTATTAACATTTCAATTCCTTTTAAAAAAATAGTCTGAAGTTCTTCAAATCTGCCAAAACCGCGGGCTTCACCTCTTCATCCGTGTTAAACTTTTTCTTACTTTTTACTCACAAGTCGGATTTCAATTTTGAAAATAAATAATAATCGCTTGGGGCCAAGTCGGGACTATAGGGTGGATGATCGAGCTCAGTGAAACCTCATTCTTTGATGGCAGCCTTTGAAATACCCGATGTGTGGACCGGCGCTTTGTCATGAAGCAGCAACACTCCCCGCGACAGTTTCCCTCGACGTTCTTTTTTAATAGCATCCCGCAATTGATGTAGTAAGGAAGCGTAATACTCACCTGTTACAGTTGTTTGGCGTTCTTTAAAATCCGCCACTAAAATTTCTTCGGAATCCCAAAATATTGTGGCCATGATCTTTTTTTATGAATGAGACACCTTGGCTTTTTTGGGCCGCGGTGAGCTGGGACGACGCTACTCCATCGATTCCTTTTTAGACAAAGGATCATGATAAAGAACCATAGTTTCATCTCCTGTTACAATTGAATCCAAAACATCTGTCTGACGGCCTTCACACAGGGATACAAATTGAGCACAGCACTTAACACGTTCTTGCTTCTGAACAGCGGAAATAAGTTTTGGGACCCACCTTGCACAGACCTTGTTCATACCCAAATGCTCATGTAGGATTCTAAGCACAGTTGTTTTCGAAAGTCCCGTCATAGCTGCTAATTCTTTTGGCTTCAACCGCCTGTATCTCAGTACTGTCTCTTCGTCAAATTGAATGTTTTCATCAGTAATGGCCTCGGACGGACGTCCTGGGCGAGCTTCATCTTCAATTG
The DNA here is from genome assembly GCF_003590095.1 of Trichoplusia ni. NCBI lineage: Eukaryota > Metazoa > Arthropoda > Insecta > Lepidoptera > Noctuidae > Trichoplusia > Trichoplusia ni. The sequence continues at coordinate 2,102 of NW_020800251.1, forward strand.
ATTGCTTTCCGAAACGAAACTGTTTCGCCCATTCTTTTATGGTGGAATATGACGGGGAGGATTGTCCGTATACAGCATCCAAACGTTTTTTGATTTCGGCCGGCGTCTACCCCCACGGCTCGATACTCAATCTTGTCTATTTCGAATTTTCTGTCGACTTTCTAGCTTTAAACGGTTATAACTTTGTATATGAACGAAATAAACTAATACTTTTAAGTGTGGGTATGTCGATAAAAGTCTAGTTATTCAATGTCAAGTTTGATATCTTTGATTAATCCAATGCGGGTAGGCCGGAAGCTTTTGGACCTTACAACTTTACTTTACTTAGGTAGAACCCTTTTTCCAGTTGAAAAGTAGCTTATGTCCTTTCTCAGGCTCTCGGCAGACAGAGATGCTTTCGCATTATAATATTAGTATGTAGTGGTTTCTTAGGTTTACGCGAATGTTAGACATTGAAATGAAACTACTTTTAGGGATTTTATCGCGGCCCTGTAACAGACCAACCTGTGGAAGTCGAACTCGCGATCGCGTCTCGCGATCCCGCCGCGTCTGCTCATGATTAAGGACTCCGGTTGGGTCCGAAACTAGTCGGGCTACCCTGATAAATACGCGTGAGTAAACCGTTACATCATTTAACATGTGGAGTTTTTTTCTAAGCTATAGAAAGGTTTTTTCGGTGCGCTCTGTGTGTATTTGTGCTGTTTGTGAGCTTCTTGTTTGTATTGTGTTTGTCCAAGTGTCACATAAAAGGTAAGAACTTCATTTTTACACCTTTTATGTGTGTGACGCCGATCCACGATGGAAGTGGATGACCGGCCTCCGGGCCGCCACCCAGATCCCGATAAACCACTGCAACCCGTCCCTAATAATCCTCCCCAAACCACTCCCAACACTCAATCCCAAGATTTATTTCCCCATACTCCGATATTATTAGCGCCGTTATCCTTTGAGGCGATAGAGTCCCAGATTTTACAAAAGCGTAAACGCGCCATTAATGATGCTTCTGAATATAAACACGACGACGATAGAAAATCTGGCAAGCGTGACAGGACTACTGCCCCGTCTCGAATTGCCAGATCGAAATACTCAAATACTGATGTCGCTCCATATTAAGTTTTTGCATCTTTGGTTGAGTCTGATCCTAAGTCGGGTACATCTATCCATCCTGTGAAATTTGGACAGATGTTGATGAGACTTAAAGTTAAGAATATTACACAAGATGGGATAAAAGACTAAGCAGAAACCGTATTTCAGTTGAGTTTAAAGGCCCAGAGGATGCAAACGCATTCCTTAACAACGCTGACGTTAAGTCTAAAGGATACAGCACAGTAATCCCTAATTTTAATATAACTAAAATGGGTGTGGTAAAAGGGGTACCTGCGGACTGGACTGACTTAGAGTGCCTCGACGATCTCTCAACTCCTGTAGGTTTTGGCAAAATGTTAAAGATTAGGCGCATGAACAGAAAGGTACAGAGCGAAGGTAAAACGGAGTGTCTTAACATTCGATGGTCGGACACTTCCTGAGCGAGTTTTTTGCTGCCACAACGCCCTCCCTGTAGAATTATATCACTTCCCTACTGTCCAATGTTACGGGTGCTGCAAGTATGGCCATACTAAAACACAGTGTGGGTCCAAACCGAGGTGCTACCGCTGTGGGGCGGAGCACTTTGGAGACAGTTGCACAGTAGACGAACCAAAGTGTTTGTGTTGTGACGTTTGTGTCGTCATAATGCAAATAGCCAGCAGTGCCCAGAATATTCCAGACAGAGGAACATCAAGATTAGCATGTCGGAGAAAAACATCTCCTATTCTGAGGCAGCAAAACTATTCCCTGCAGCTTAGAAATCTGTCGCTGATGTACTAGCATCAGCCCCCTCAACATCCCACCCTCTTCAGCCTTCTCCAACTCCTCATCCAATGCACTCCCACCAGGCATCCACAACATTATACAGGAAGACTGTCTTCCTTCGACCAAACACCCATGCTCCTCTGGCACCTGATTATGACCAACGGGCACACCGGGATCTCATAAACAGTCATTCCTCCTTTCCTCCCTCTCCCAATGGCAGTGCTCTACTTGAAAACCCTACACCTCCAAGTGAGAAGGCATCCACAATCGAACAGATTGTGATGCTCCTTACCACTCTCCTGTCCAACTACTCCCTACCGGACCACGTTGCCACAAACTTGCTGAAAGCAATTCAAACCAATCACATTCCATCTGCTGCAGTGGAACGTCAGGAGTGCTCTCCCAAAAAGACATGAGATATCACATCTCATTAACTTGTACTCACCAGCAATATTTGCTATATCTGAGACGTGGTTAACCCCACGACTCAATTTTAGAATTCCCGGGTACAGCACGCTCCGGGATGACCGTGCTGACGGTTATGGCGGAGCTGCAATGCTCGTGAATTACTTCCTCTTTTCTCTTCCTCCCCATGGGGATGAGATTAATGCTGTAGGTATAAACCTTCTGGGCATTAATTTTATCTCTATTTACATTCCATCTCCTAATCCATATTGTTTAGAATTAGTTAAAAGAATGTGTGTTGACCATAACCCCATAATAATTCTGGGCGATTTTAATTGCCATCATGCTCTTTGGGGATCCGACCATTGTGACAGTCCGGGTTTAAATTTGGTGAATATAATGGATGACGTGGGACTATGTGTCCTAAATAATGGGTCAGAAACGCGATTACCCAGACCAGGACAAAGTAAAAGCTGTGTAGATCTTACCCTTTGCTCGGCAAGTTTGAAGGGACAATTGGAGTGGAAACGATTGGGGCTAACATAATGGTAGTGACCATTACCCAATATGTTCCACTCTGAGGAACAGAACACTTCCACAAAGGGACAAAACCCTGCTTTTAAAATACATGATCTCAGATGCTAAATGGGACTTGTATTCTCAAAATCTGGATAACATGGTCACCACTTTACCCAGTGTATCTTCCGGCAATCTGGACGCCTGTATGGAGCAGTACTTGAGTTCTTCTTATTTATTCTTTTGGCAGCTGACGGCTCTATCCCGATTAAGAATTCTGCCTCTGGTAGACTCTCATCCCCGCCTTGGTGGGACCGTGAGTGCTCTGCCATGATTAAGTCCCGGAGGGAGGCGGAATTCAGGTATATTCGGGCTATATCGGTAGCGAACCTGATTGAGTATAACCGGATTGTTGCTAAATCCAGGCGTCTATTTAGGAAAAGGAAGCGTGAAGGTTGGAAGAGTTTCTGTGCATCCCTTACCCCTAAAACCCTATCCTCCAAAGTTTGGAATAAATTTAAAGGGTATAGTCGCGGCTGCTCAGACTAAAATTCCTCCTCAATTCCCCATGACCTGGCCTCACCATTCCTCACAAAACTCCCCTCCCTTTGTTCCCCTTAGTAAGGAATACCCTATAATCCAACCCTCCCCTCTTTCCAGTGATCCTCTAGACACTTTCAACCCACCATTTACAACCCGTGAATTAGAGACGGTTCTCAATCACGTACGGGACTCAGCTCCGGGTGTAAATGGCGTGCCTTACTCCTTCTTTAAAAAATCCGGGGAGCAAAGCAGATTATACCTTTTATCCCTCCTCAACACCTGTTTCTCCCTCACATATATCCCTGATAGCTGGAAGACCCAGCTCATCATCCCAATCCTAAAACCCGGTAAATCCCCTGACTGCGCAGACCACTGACGGCCCATCGCCTTGTCGCCTGTGATTGGGAAATTGTTCGAGCACCTGATAAAAAACCGGTTAGTGTGGTTCATCGAAAGTCGCGGCTTTCTTGCGGAAACGCAATTCGGATTTCGCAGGGGATCAAGTACAATGGACAGCATAGGCATCTTAGTGACAGACATCCGTATCGCCTTATCCAGGAATGCAGACTCATTCCTGGATAAGGATGTTTCTAGACATCTCAGCTGCTTACGACAACGTCCTTCTTTCCGTACTCAGAAGTAAGTTACGTCAGCTGTGTATTCCGGGTAAGATGCGCCAATGTATAAGTAGTTTACTGTCAGGACGTATTGTTAAGCTCCATACCCCAGGCCAAAACATTGAACCTAGGACCGTTTCGCGCGGACTTCCTCAGGGTTCGGTACTTAGTCCCATCCAGTACAACATTTACACTTCGGACCTACACACGTCTCTCAACGTCGACTGTCGGATCTTACAGTATGCGGATGACCTGTGCTTATATGTGTCGGGTTTATCCATGGAACGAGCAGCGGAATCCATGCACATATCCCTCAACTCATTAAATCACTGGCTTATGTCCCATGGACTCAGTTTATCAGTCCCTAGAGCTCCGGCGTAATTTTCACTCGGAAACGAGTTTTCCCAGATGTTCGCCTGAGTAGTGTAGAATTGGGGTTTCTGGATCAGAGGAGATCCAGAAACCCCAATTCTACATTTGAATGATTGAATGAGCTATCATTCTATAACCCCAATTTCACCCTTGAATGATTGAATGAACCATCATTCCATAATCCCAATTACACCCTTGAATGATTGAATGAACCATCATTCCATAATCCCAATTACACCCTTGAATGATTGAATGAACCATCATTCATAATCCCAATTCCATACTTGAATGGTTGAATGAGTTATAACTCCATCTATCAATTTATTACGTACACGTTTATTCGAATACTAGCTTGTGCCCGCGACTTCGTCCGCGTGGAATAGTGACTTCCGGCAGAAAAGTATAGATAGCTGTGTCCGCGACTCCGTCAGCGTGTAACTCCTTGTGTATTAAGTTAATGTATTGGTAATATTTATTATTATTATTTATATTGGTAATATTGTTTAGATCACGTTCACATAAGGCTTAACCCTTTATAAGACACAAAACTTAAAAATATTTATAGCTTTTAAACTTTATAATAATGTGTTAAGGTTCAAATTCTGGTGGCAATATAAGTACCACTGCCTTATAAAGGTAAGGTAAAGGTACCTATAAAACGAAAATACTTTAGTGCAAAGCTTCCGGGTAAACTATATTGAAAGTTGACCCGTCCGGCACGTGAACATAAAGACTTTTAGAACTGCTAACACGGGAAAGAGCAACATACAACTGACCATGTGAGAAACAACTGACACTGAGATCTACTCCAGCAACACGAAAAGTCTGCCCTTGAGCCTTGTTAATTGTCATTGCATAACACACCGATACTGGGAATTGCGTCCTTTTAAATTGGAATGGAAAATTATTTGGTATTAAGGGTATTCTGGGAATAAAGACGGTTTCTCCTGCACCGCAACCTGTTAAAATTTGAGCCTCGATTATATTTTATTGCAACTGGGTTACTTTTAGTCGAGTTCCATTGCAAAGTTGTGGTGGTTTTAAATTTTGGAGCATAATAATCGGTATCCCAATTTTTAAACAAATTTCATGAGAGGGAAGTCCGGGCATATTTAAAGAATTTAAAAATTCTATCGGGTAATTAGTGGCTTCTTGTTCATCGACCATTCTATTTATTGATCTATAAACTTTGCTTTCCCCCTGTATATTCGACAGTATTTTGTTATTGATCTCAGATGCCTGGTCATTGCGAGGAGTTAAAATAGATCTTTCGCATAGCCAAGAATTGTCCCTATTTAATATATTTGTTACGTCACCGTAAACCGACGATATAAGATGTGGTTGAGATTGCACCATACAACATAATTCAGGCGTCAGTATAAGTTTTCCTTGGTGTAGTTGTGGATAGGTACCTTCACCAATCTTTAATAATGTGTCAGAAAATTGACTATCATCCGGGTTATCTCCAGTTCTCACTCGCATATTTATAGTCAAATGCACCGATTGTATATCTCGCCATAAATAAGAGCTTTTCAGGCAAGCCCTAACCTCATCAGCTCGGGTTCCCCGTGGTATTACCGGTAAGGTTTGTCGGAAATCACCACAAAATAAAACCGTGATACCGCCCATTGGTCGATCATTTTGTCTTATATCCCTTAAAGTTCTGTCTACCGCTTCTACTCCTTTTCGATGGGCCATCGTACATTCATCCCATATGATTAAACTACACTCGCGTAATACCTTAGCTTTGTCGCTATTTCTTGAAATACTACAGGTTGGATTTCCGTGCGATCTAAATCAATTGGTATTTTAAACATACTGTGAGCAGTTTTACCTCCTGGTAGCAATGTTGCAGCTATCCCTGATGAAGCTACGGCAAGCGCAATTTTACGCTGATTTCGAACATAAGCCAATATTAATTTAGTCAAAAGGTTTTTCCAGTTCCTCCAGGTGCATCTAAAAACCATATTGTTCCCAAATTATTTTGAACACTATTGCACACGCGGTCATAAACTGAACGTTGTTCTGCAGTCATCATTGGGACACCGTTTTCTAATGTTGTCAGCAGTTCCGTTAAATTGTAACCAATCTCTGCGGAATATTCCCTATTAGTTACCTCTCCGACTGAGGTTGGTGTTGGCAAACCATATTCACAGAGTGATTTACCGCCTACTGCTGTTAAGTCATCCTGAAGAGCTAATAAGCACTGATTTATGGCAAGATCACGGAAATTATCATTAGTTGTGCCTTCATCATTGTTAGGTATATTTCTAAGAAAGTCTTCTGAAAATTTTTCTTTATATTTTTCCCATAATGTTACAGCATCTGACAAATTACAAAATGTGAGTAATGTTACAAATAAATGGCGTAACCGTCGTGGATTATCACTAACACAGGATTCTGCTAAAGCGTCATCCCAATGCTGATCATTTTCAAGCAAATGACGCGCTTGGCAAGCTGCTTGATAAGTGGGATAAACAACATCGTCTACTTTTCTCAAATCTATAAATGAGGTTGGTCCTCGCACGGTATGTAATAATAATCGCAAATAGAAACACTCAGCGTTGTTAGGATGAACGGTGTACACTCTACCAAGAACATGTTCTTTAAAAATACCTGACTCGCCATCTACAGGCCTGCCACGGCGTCTTCGATTAAAGACACCCCGTTGCTTATCGTAGGTATAATACGATGGAACTTCCTCATACAAAAGAGATTTTGCAAAATCATCAGTTTGGCAAAGTCGAAAGAATGCTAATAAACTTGTTTGTCTAGGGTTCTCTAACCGTTCTGTGACATTTTCGGCGTTGAAATATATACGTTGGCCGCCTTCAAGATGAACATCCAGATGAGTCACAGGTGGATAATCTTTCGTGAATGTTGAAACTTAAGATCCGCCACACAGCTTCTGAAGAACTTATATATCTGCCTGACTGAAATCTTGTAACTTCATCATGTTCATTTCTCAAAGCAAATGTAGCTTGGTCACTGCCCTTATTAATATACTTACAAATATATTTTATTGACTCTACACTATTACACATTTCAACATTTATGTGAGCTTGAAATGCTCTGGACAACACAGGAGAATACGGAACGACCCACCTATTATCTAAAGTAACTTGTTGTCCAGACACTCGCTTTTCAACAGTAAAACCATCATTATCTCTTGAACGGCGACGATATAATGGGTATCCATCATGTCCTGTTACAGTGCCATCCACTAAGGCTTTTGGATATCTTTTAGTGCAACGACCGTCTTGCATGCAAGGAGAATTCCCGTTAAACGAACCACATGGACCATGTATCATATGAGTTTTAACAATGTCGTATAACACGGGATCTGCAATCGGACTTGGAATTTCAGCACTGATTAAACTGTCTACATCATTAGGTCGAACCTTATCTTTTAACCAAAGCAGGATATGTGCGTGAGGTAAGCCGCGTTTTTGCCATTCAATACTATACATATAACACAATACTTCTCCAAAAATTTTATCTTTGGTAAGTAGATCTATCATTGATTTCAATTTTAAATGAAAAACTCTTGCGATGATATCATGGCGGTCATGCGGTGCTTGACCCTCAAGAAGCTCCCGAGTAATTTCATCCCACTTAGGATTGGTAGTTACAGTAATAAATAAGTCGGGACGTCCATATTTTCTTACGTAACAAAAAGCATCTTGAGTACTTTCGTGCATGTATCGTGGACCACCAGTAAAAGAAGAGGGCAAAATAACTAAACGACCCATATTCACCGTATCGTTATCTTGCTGCATGGCGTCGCGAAGGTGCACGTATTCTTCAACGCGCAGCTGCCTTTGATTAGATCGTATATAAACTAATCTTTCGGTTTCAATTTTTGCGTACATGTCTACAATAAACTGATTGAATAAGCCACGAAAACGTTGAAAGTATACAAACCTATTCCGTCTTACTTGCAAGTGGTAACAGTAAAATTGAAGGCATGAAATCTTTTTATTATAATTAGGTGCGCCTGTACGCGGATCAGTTTGGTATAAAGCAAAATTATAACCATCTTCCCCTCGACAGTATATCAAAGGATATTGCAAACTGTCGTAAGCCCTGTGGGTTTCATAAATACGTTGCAAACGATTATCTCTGGAACGGATAACGATATCACGCCTATCACATTCCTGGTCGACCAATACCACAGCAACTTCATTCGTGGATGGAGCATTATAACGCCCAGGTTGTTCCTGAGTTGGACGCCTATCGGCATTTATAACAATTTTATAATTGTTATCATCATCTCGAGGAAGAGCTTCTAATGCCGATTTAAAACTGCATACATACGAATTAACCTGATGCAACATGTTCTGAAGTTGTGATATGAGTTCAGTATTTAAATTCGGGAAATATTGATTTCTTATATTCGACTGTTCGTTGTAGTCGGATACAAAATATATTTGAAGAAACTTAGGTTGGTTTTCAGGCAAAAGGGATCCTATCAAATGGTAAACCTGACCTTGTATCTTAAAAGTAGGCATGAAATGACCTTCTGAGATTTGTTGAGCGCCAAAGGATGTCATTTGAAATGCACTATTATAAGTGCGAATATTATCTAAAAACTGTTTAGATTGTATATGTTCCCCTAAAAGTAGTGATTTCAAAGGTTCCGGTGGGTCTTCGAATGAAGGCAAATTTATTTTACCTGTAGAACAACAGAAACCAGCTGACTCCTTACTCCACTTTGAAGCATTACAAAAACGACATACCACGTTCATATCGCCTATTACAGAAGATGATCCATAATCAATTGTGAGGTTATAAGCAAACCCACTTTTATATTTGTCGGACCAAGCCACCGAATTTCTAGATTGATCTTCTATGTGTACATCTAAGTTATTAAGGCTATGTCGAAATCTGTCTGCAGTAAGACGGGCCTCTCGCTGTTCGTCCGTTTCAAGAGACCGAATATTTTCGATTCTTAATCTTTCATTAGACAAACTTACTGATCGTTCTTGTCTCAAAGAATTATAATATTCGCGTACCGACTCTAGTCGTTGTTCATGCTCATGTGCGTCTTCGAGAGATCGAATAACATTATGGTGCACCCTATCATTTGTCAAACGGTCTTCATATTGAGTTAAAGTTTCAGATTCTCGAGATAAAATATGACGTTCGCGGTCAGCTGTGAGACGCAATTCCCTCTCAGTGTAGGTTTCTGACTCGCGAGACAATATATGACGTTCGCGGTCAGCTGTGAGACGCAATTCCCTCTCAGTGTAGGTTTCTGACTCGCGAGACAATATATGACGTTCGCGGTCAGCTGTGAGACGCAATTCCCTCTCAGTGTAGGTTTCTGACTCGCGAGACAATATATGACGTTCGCGGTCAGCTGTGAGACGCAATTCCCTCTCAGTGTAGGTTTCTGACTCGCGAGACAATATATGACGTTCGCGGTCAGCTGTGAGACGCAATTCTCTGTCAGTGAAGGTTTCTGACTCGCGAGACAATATATGACGTTCGCGGTCAGCTGTGAGACGCAATTCCCTCTCAGTGTAGGTTTCTGACTCGCGAGACAATGTATGCCGTTCGCGGTCAGCAGTGAGACGCAATTCTCGTTGTGACGCAGTTTCAGCATCTCGGGATAACACATGTTGTTCTCGGTCAATGGTAAGCCTCAGCTCTCGTTGAGAAGAGCTTTGAGACGCCCGTGATGTAGCTCGTCTCGCTCTGTCAGCTGCTAATCTAATCTCTCTCTCTGGAGAGCTTTCATTGGCTCGAGAGGTTGAGGCACTAACTCTCATAGAGTTTAACCGATGTGCTCTTTCCTCTGCCGATTCTTGAGAACGCGCATTTCTCATCCTTTTAGCATCTCTCGAATTTCGAGATAAAGATGGTCGTTTTTTAGGTGGCATTGTGTATTTTTAATCGACGGTAACTGAAGCTACCTTACACTTACAATTATATATAGTTATTATGTAATAATTACGAAAATAAACTATTAATATAATAAAACACTACCAATTACGAAAATAAACTATTAATACAATTAAACACTACCAAAATAACTAATATAATAATAACGAAAATAAACTATTAATATAATTAAACACTACCAATTACGAAAATAAAATAATCCTTATAGCATGACTCTGTATTCACGCGCGATTTCTTATTATTTCATGTATAACTTTGGTGTTTCTACACCGATTTACATGATTCTTTTTTTATTGAATAGGTAATAATGTTAACTTTTTTAATTGGGGATGAGTGATAGTGTTGTAAACGTTAGAGTAGACAAATACAATCAGAAATCTCCGAATTGCTAAGCTATCGGGAGTTTCACGTGTTATTGTGAGTCAACCATAAAAGTTAGACATGCTGTCGAGGAATATTTTTTATATAATTTTAGGGAGAATATTTCCGTCATACATGATTTCTATGTAGCTTTAACCTATAAGCCTGCACACGTGACGGAAGCTTAAAAAATGGAGTAACTTACCCCGTTTTCCCAATATTTCCCTTCACTGCTCTGCTCCTATTGGTCGTAGCGTAATGAAAAGTATACTATAACCTGCCCAAGAGTATGAAGAATAATTGTGCCAAATTTCGTTAAAATCCGTCGAGTAGTTTTTGTTTCTATAACGAATATACAGACAGACAGACAGACAGACAGACAGACAGACAGACAGACAAAATTTTACTGATTGCATTTTTGGCATCAGTAGCGATCCCTAACCACCCCTTGATAGTTATTTTTTAAATATATTTTATGTACAGAATTGACCTCTCTACAGATTTATTATAAGTATAGATAGATAAGTATAGATAGATAGATATAGATAATTACCATTCATTAATATGAAATGTGTAGGCACAACAGATCAGAATGTAATTAAAAGTCACACACCTCCTCACTCTATCGATGTCATTTTGCAATTGTCATGATTAAGTACCTATACAAAGAACATCGTTTCGTATTTCGTATATAGTGATACCAAGCACGAACTATAGACCATATCTACTATAGATATTTTTTAATGCATTGAATCGAGGGCACATATTGTAATGCCTACTATGATTTAAAATAATCTAATGTTTATTCAAACAGCTAGTACAATTTATCGATGCGACATTTATTATAATCTATTCATTGCGACGCAATACTGCTGAGATAGTGTTGATGTGTTAGTTGTCCTATCACTATATATATATATATATAGATATATGGATATATAGTGATAGGTCAACTAGCTATATATACTATAACTAACTAGCGAAATAATTATACGAAAAATTTATAATAAGATTAAAGAATTTTTACATAATATATCTAGGAATAAAAGAAGAATAAAGAAAGTATGAACGCGGATAGCATTGGTTCGAAAATAGAATAGATACTTATTCATATTCATATTCTTTATTTGCATTCCATAATGTATGTACAAAGGTGTTATAATTACATAATAAAACTGAAACAATTATGGACCCTGTAGGGCACAGCAATATTAGAAGAGAGGAGGATATATTTTGTCATTATATTTTTATCATTATAATATTTTTTATACTTATGCAGTAATTAAAATAGAATTTTGAGTTAATTATGTATGTGTATGTATAACACACTGCTATTTCGGTGTGCAATGCGCTGGCGATCATTCATATTTTAATGTAAAACCACAGTTTTGACTTGCCTATCTACCTATCAATAGAAGTGTTTTGAGGAAGTAAATAAAAGATCGAACTCGACTCTTATGACACATTTATTTATGAAATTTCCATTGAATCCGAAATTTTTCCAACAATATCCTTAACAGCATTATACACGTTATCCATATACATATTTTTTACAACATGTTGAATACATAATTCAGCATCACATTTACACTGTGACCTTGCACTATCACAAAATGTATCTGCATCATAAATTTCAATTCTTATCACTTTTCCCCCGATAGCATTACTACCACGTGTAAGTTTCTTCACATAGGAAAATATAGCAGGAGATTTTTTAGGTTTCTTATTAATTGAACCATCGAGGTTTAATAATCTTTCACTTCGCTTTCCCGCTGTTGGATTCGCAGGAATAAAGTTAAACAGGTCATTTTCAGAGTCCTGAAAATAAGCAATACATATATTTAACAATGTAGCCTAGATGATACTTAACATTAGTTACCTATATTCAAAATAGTAATAGTAATAAAAAATAATTGTAGTAGTAGTACCAATTTTATTATTTATTACTATTATTAGAGTAGTCTACAGTCAGGTCTAAGAAAAAAATACCAAAACAAATAATTATTTAAATTTTACTATAACTTATGTGAGTGTCGAAATTGAGAGTGTTATGATTGTTTCTGATGCAATCATTCCAGTATCCCAGTCAATAATCAGATGGTAGATACTGTCTCAAATAAAGTAAACGTTATAATAAATTAAAATATAATAAAGTTAAATTAATACTCACCGACATATTTACGTCAATTATTCGCACTTGCTGGTAGGATTCTAACTTATATTTAAATTTTCAAGCTGATTTATCCTGTAAATAGATTGAGATAAATAATTTTGCATGTATATAAAGTTCAAAATTACTATGAAAATATCAGCACTATGGAACGTGCCAATGTAATTCTATATTCGAGACAATAAGGCGCTATGCCGCTTCAAATTGCAATTAAACGTATACTATATATAAAACCGCTGTTACACTGCGTTGCGGTGCGGTGCGATATTGGCGGTGACGCGATGTCTTTTAAATTTTAGGGAACGCCTAGCTACTGTACCCGTTCGTATTTGACCTAGGTTATACTTGAAATGAAACGACTTTTACGGATTTTATCGCGGTTTAATTTTTGGTTTTAGTTCCCGTCGTTTCGACACCTTTGCAGGTATCATGGTCACGGGCAGACTGAGATGGTGTTCGTCTTGACAGAAGATGTTGCTCGTTCTACCTTCATATTTTTAATTAATTATTTATGGTCCGACCTACGCAGTATGAGCTCACTGTGTCGTGATGTCTTGCAGCGCTGCTCTTGGGCTTAGCCTTGAGTTTTTGTATTATTGGGTCCCAAGTAGGTGATATCTTCCAGCCATCTTCTCTATTGAAATTAGGGTGTTTTTTAATCTCAATAGCCTCGCGAAACATCCTTGGTAGGAATTTGGATTCTTTAGCGAGGATCTGTGGTTGATCAAATCTAATATAATGGCTGGAGCCTTCAGCATGTTCGGCGACTGCAGACTTCGTTGAGCGGCGGTGTTTGACGTCAGCTATGTGTTCTTTTACGCGGGTCCCTATGCTTCGTTTAGTTTGACCGATATAAGAGAGGCCGCAGTCACAATCTAGTTTGTATACTCCTGCATCTTGTAGAGGTATGTGACACTTGACAGATGGTAGGGACTGGCTAATCTTCTTGGGCGGCTTGAAGTATGTTTTAATTGAAGCTCGCTTCAGGATGTAACCAATCTTGTCAGTGACTCCTCGGACGTATGGTAGTACAGCAGGCAAACGATCAACTGTGGCTGGCTTCACTCGGTTTCTGTGACGGGGCCGTGGAACTTGGAGCTTGTTGTCTCGCAGTACTTGCTTGACGTGTTGAAGCTCAGCGGCAAGGTGTCTGTCATCACAGAGTCCGTGTGCTCTCTGAAACAAAGATTTTCCCACGGTAGCTAACTGTTTAGGGTGGTGGTGAGATTCACCGTTTAAGTACCTATCTGTAGGGGTCTTTTTGCGATACACGGTGTGACTTATGGTCTGATCAGGATTCCGTTTAACTAATATGTCTAGGAAGGCAAGAGATTTGTTATCCTCCAACTCCATAGTGAATTGAATTTTGTTATTTATGGAGTTGAGATGTTTTAAAAATGCATTTACTTGACTAGATGGTAAAACTGTGAAAGTATCATCTACGTACCGTTTGTAAAACCTGGGAGTGAAAGGAGCTGTTTTTAAGGCTGTCTCCTCAAAGTCTTCCATGAATATATCGGCGACTACAGGGGATACAGGCGAGCCCATCGCTACACCATCTACTTGTACATAGAAATGATTGTTCCACAGCAGGTAGGTAGCCAGATGTGAGGCAGTGCTCGAGAAGTTCTGCATATTCTAGAGGTAGGTTGTTCTCTGCTAGCTTCTTGGAGACAATTTCAATGCAATCCTTAACTGGTAGGCATGTAAACAAGGACTGTACATCGAAACTAACCATTACTTCATTGTCATAAAGATGTAGATTTTTAATCTCATTGACAAAGTGGTATGAATCCTTCACAAACGCTGTCGTGTTGCCTCTGAGTGGTGAGAGTGTTTTCGCGACGTGTTGAGCCAATCTGTAGGTTGGTGTGTCGATTTGGCTTACAATAGGACGAAGCGGGGCGTTTGGTTTGTGTATCTTAGGCAACCCATACAGTTTAGGTGGTTTCGCGCATGTAGGTATTAAGTATGTAACATCTAGACTTAATGCTTCGGAGTGTTTCTTAACCAAGGCGGTGGTGGTTGTTTACACCTTCTTGGTAGGATCAGTTTTCACTGCTTTATGTACTGTACTTGAGTCCGACAATAGATCTTCTATTTTTGCATTGTAGTCTGATGTATCCATGATAACCGTAGCGTTTCCTTTATCTGCACGGAGTATAGTTACATCTTGTCTGTTCTTGAGGTTCTTTAAAGCGAGATGTTCGGCTTTAGGGAGGTTTGGTTTGGGCACTACACTTCGACGTAGAACAGATGATATATCTTGGCGTATCGCCTCCAAATCTTCCTTCTTCACGTTATTGTTGAACAGGCAAGTCTCAATATTGCAAATAATGTCCTCGTACGGTATTCTACGCGGTGTTACAGCGAAATTTAAACCTTTTTGTAGTACTTGCACGGTCGGTGTATCTAACGTTTGCTATGACAGATTTATAACTGCGCGTGATTGGTTGACGTTTGGCGGGCGCGTTCCGTTTTCGTTTATTTTGTTTGACGCGTTCGATTTTGATTTTAATTTTTCATATTTATTTATTAAGTTCAGTTTGCTCTCGAGATATTTGGTGTTTTCGCGCTTGTTTAGTTTTTCTAAGCATGTATCAAAATCGAAAGTTGATAAAACTGTTTTCAAATCATTAGTCACGATCTCAACGGTTTTGTTTAAATTTTGTAGGTCGGAACGAGTTTCGTGAATTTTTAGTACGAGTAACTTTTTGCTTGCCTGATGGAGGATCTTGGCGCTCCCTCGTATGTCTTTCTTAGGTGATATCTTGAGACACGTTGGGATGAGATTGTGGTCACGGCATCTCTTCAAGAATGCTAAAGATGTTGTGTATCTTGCGCGCTTAGTCTTGAGATCTTCCAACCGGCGTATTTTATTTGCTATGTCCAGTCCGTACTGGGTTACATAGTGGTTTCTTAGGTTTACGCGAATGTTAGACATTGAAATGAAACGACTTTTACGGATTTTATCGCGGTTCAATTTTTGGTTTTAGTTCCCGACGTTTCGACACCTTTGCAGGTATCATGGTCACGGGCAGACTGAGATGGTGTTCGTCTTGACAGAAGATGTTGCTCGTTCTACCTTCATATTTTTAATTAATTATTTAGGGTGGTGGTGAATCTCACCACCACCCTAAACAGTTAGCTACCGTGGGAAAATCTTTGTTTCAGAGAGCACACGGACTCTGTGATGACAGACACCTTGCCGCTGAGCTTCAACACGTCAAGCAAGTACTGCGAGACAACAAGCTCCAAGTTCCACGGCCCCGTCACAGAAACCGAGTGAAGCAAGCCACAGTTGATCGTTTGCCTGCTGTACTACCATACGTCCGAGGAGTCACTGACAAGATTGGTTACATCTTGAAGCGAGCTTCAATTAAAACATACTTCAAGCCGCCCAAGAAGATTAGCCAGTCCCTACCATCTGTCAAGTGTCACATACCTCTACAAGATGCAGGAGTATACAAACTAGATTGTGACTGCGGCCTCTCTTATATCGGTCAAACTAAACGAAGCATAGGGACCCGCGTAAAAGAACACATAGCTGACGTCAAACACCGCCGCTCAACGAAGTCTGCAGTCGCCGAACATGCTGAAGGCTCCAGCCATTATATTAGATTTGATCAACCACAGATCCTCGCTAAAGAATCCAAATTCCTACCAAGGATATTTCGCGAGGCTATTGAGATTAAAAAACACCCTAATTTCAATAGAGAAGATGGCTGGAAGATATCACCTACTTGGGACCCAATAATACAAAAACTCAAGGCTAAACCCAAGAGCAGCGCTGCAAGACATCACGACACAGTGAGCTCATACTGCGTAGGTCGGACCATAAATAATTAATTAAAAATATGAAGGTAGAACGAGCAACATCTTCTGTCAAGACGAACACCATCTCAGTCTGCCCGTGACCATGATACCTGCAAAGGTGTCGAAACGTCGGGAACTAAAACCAAAAATTAAACCGCGATAAAATCCGTAAAAGTCGTTTCATTTCAATGTCTAACATTCGCGTAAACCTAAAAAACCACTAGGTTATACTGATACTGATTCTCATACGGATACGAATAATACAAACCGTTGACGCACCGCATCGCTGTCTGTGTGACTGGTTACTTAAATGTCGCGAGCACATAATATCCGAACGGGATCACCCACCGACTTAGCACATGTGTGTGTGTGTGTGTAATTAATAATTATTCAAGTACAGTCAGCATCAGAAATATAGTTTCATCCAAAGGGATCAAAACACAAAAAAATCGGGGCATGTGGTAAAAAAAAAACGATCTTACATCAATCTAATTAAGATGCACATTTAATTGATTATACCTTAAGTTAATAAAAGTAAGAGATTGATTTTTATTAAAAGCTTCGATTATTTTTAAGACGTCGAATGCCACTATAATTTTGATGCTGACTGTACATGATTAAGATGAAATTGTAATTGTGTGATCTCGATATTGTTCTGCAACATAAACATATTTCCTATTTTGGTGTTAGATCTGACAAAGCAATTTAGTAACCCGTGCCCTATTCCTTAAATGGGATATCATGACGTTGATTTACCACTATTTAAGAGTGAATCCTACTGAAGCTGGATCATAACGATACTTCAGCTAGGAGCAGT
>NW_020800252.1:0-23732 GCF_003590095.1 Trichoplusia ni
TTTAGATGGTTACTGCTGAGTAAATAAATACAATATTTTGAGTTGAACCCGTATTGCTGGCAAGGTGAGTAAAGGTTTTATTTTTATTTTGAGTTGTTGCCATATTGTTGAAACATTTTTGAATTTATAGTTGAGCCTGTTTCGTTAAGTCATATTTTAAACACTTATATTTCTTTAAAAACCAATTTAAACTTAACTTTTTTTACTATTTAAGATGACTATTTTTACATGTTAGTATATTTTCATTTTAGTTGTATCATTTACAAAGTTTATAGTCACTTTACTGAAAAATTTTGAGTTCAATCTCTTTAGATGGATTCCGTCAAATATAATTTTACAGCATCACTAATAACATCGGAAATGTTATATTTGTGGCTTTTTGAATCAATTTGGCTAAAATCTAAACCAAAAATATTTTAAAGAGGAATGAATTGACTGTTGTTTTTTTGTTTACTACGATTTAACTTAAAAACTAAGCTTCCAGTTACACGTTATGTAAGTGTAATAATAAATTATTTGCTTTTACAGAAAAAACAATGAATCGTGGACGGTTTCTAGTAAATATGGTAGAAGAACAGGACAAAGAAAATGTGACTCCTAGTCCAATCAATTTTACACCACAAATCCTGGAAGATGACTTAAAGATGTCATCAAGTGATGAACTCTCATCTAAGAAAAAATATTATATTTCACCAATCCGGAGCGATGAAAGTGATATTGATGACTCCAATGAGGATCCAATTTCCTATTGCTCAAAAAAATAAACTCCCACCTAAAGTCGTACCTCCATCATCATCGAGTTCTTCCAGCAGCAGCAGCAGCAGCAGCTCGAGTTCATCGAATGATAGTAGTTCCTCAGATAACGAAGGTGAGCAAGCAGACTCTCGAAATGCCAATGTGTCTGATAATACTACCCAAAATCAAAAGAGCAGAAAGAGAGTACGCAAGCCCAGCAAAGTGGAAGTCGAACGGTGGCAAACAGCTCAGAAATTCTGGAAAAGCCTACCAGTCTTTGTCCAAATTCAAGAAACTAGTCAGGGAAAGAAACTTGGACCACCTTGCGGCGAAAAATGTCGGCTTAAATGCCACGAAAAGATGGACGAACTATCAAGGCAACAGGTCTTTGATGCATTTTGGGGACTCAGCAATCTTGAAAGGCAAAGAGAATTTATAGTACGGCACTCGCAAAAAATAAAGCCTAAATATCGTTATTCAAGTACACAAAATTTTAGGGCCCTTAATACTGCGTTTCATTTTGACGTTAATGGATCCAAAATAAGAGTATGCAAGCCATTCTTCAAATCCACTCTTGACTATAAAGCGATAAAAACAGCACTTTCCAAAAAAACAGAAGGAGTTATTCAAGCCGATTTTAGAGGAAAACATGACCATCACCCAACTATTGACCCACAAATTAGACAGAGCGTTATAGATTTTATAAATTCTATTCCTAGAATTGAATCTCACTACTTGAGGGAAACTACGAGAGAATTTATTTCAAGTGATAAATCACTAGCAGATATTTACAGGGACTATAAATGACTTCGTGAAAGGGATGAATTACCCATAGCACGTCTTCTACGTTCAACAGAATATTCAACACCGAATTCAACATTTCATTCTTCGTACCGAAAAAAGATCAATGTGATCTGTGCGAAAGATATAAGAACTCAGATGAAGAAGAAAAGCGCAAGTTAATTCAGGAATATGAACTGCATCTAAAGGAAAAGACTTTAGCAAGAACTGAAAAAGAAAATGACAAGAATAGGAAGATGGTACAATCGTAGCAGTTTACGACTTACAAGCCGTATTGCAGATTCCAAAGGGACAAATATCTCTATTCTTCTATAAATCTAGGATCAACTGCCTCAATTTTACTATCAGCGATTTAAGGGCACAAGATGTCATTTGCTACTTTTGGGATGAAACAGAAGGAAAAAGAGGAGCTGTTGAAATAGGAAGCTGCATACTTGACTACATTAAATCACAGGTAGACCAAAATCCCAACAAAGAAATTGACGTCATTTTTTATTCGGACAATTGTGGTGGTCAGCAAAAAATTAGTTTCTGCTATCTGCCTATGCCTATGCTGTCAACAAGTTACCAGTTAAATCTATTACCCACAAGTTTTTGATACGGGGACATTCACAGAATGAAGGGGATAACGTTCACAGCTTAATTGAGAAACAGATTAAGAGATATTTACAATCTGGTCCAATCTACATACCAGAACAATATAAAACTTTGATCGTTACAGCAAAAAAGACGGGAAAACCTTACAAAGTTGTAGAAATGTCTCATAGTAAGTTTTATGACGTCAAAGCATTGCAAGAATCGTGGGGCAATAATTTCAATATTGACGAGGAAAAAAACCAAATTAAGTGGCATGACATCAAGATACTCAAAGTTGAAAAAGGACACCCTGAATCCTTTTTCTACAAAACATCATTTGGCAAAGAAACTTATAAAAAAGCTTGTGTGCGAAAGAGGAATCTCCGTACAAGGGGAACCGTCATAGATCAATCGTTATTTTCAGTTGGCCTCACACAGGCATACAATGAAAAAATTGCATTGTCGGATGCTGAAAAAAGAGACATACAAGAATTAATTGATAAGAACGTTATTCCGAATCTTATTACGATATTTATTATAAAGACATTCTAAGCGATAGTAATAATTACTTGCAATATTGTTATTAACTATATACATTCTAAACAAGCTCATTAGATTACAAAACAAATTACCAAAGTTGTTCATTAGTCAATGTACTATTTAAAAGTATGTCATTTAAAAAAAAAGATCTCTAAGTGCCATTATTAGTATGTACTTATTATTCATAAGTTTAAAGTTATTATTTCTCAGACTGATACCTACTAAGAATAAATAGAGATACCTAGTTTATATTAAATTATTATAAGCCAAAATAATGTGATTTTTTTATGTGCAGTTTAACTTGTTTTTTATTAACCGGAAGTTTCCTTATTTTTTTTATAAGCAATATATTTTTGTTAGTTACTTAATAAATAGAACGGAGATGAAAGACTTTCATTAATTATTTTTATAGTATTATTAATAAATTATGTTGATTGATTTTAGTACTACTGGTGTTTTCTTGCTAATTCATTATCCAATAAACTACTAATGCTGGTCATAGATCAGTCTATCAGTTGGACTAATTATAAATAATACAAAATGCTATTGCGTTTTAAATTTATATTCCTCTTCAAAAAAGAGCTAGCTTAAAACTAAATTCACCAACACAGACTCAATTCAAAATAATAAAACAAATATACATATATTGTTAAGCAATAGGGAAATAACTCAAAAATTCAGATTTTCAGCCCTAAAACATGATCAAAACACGAGATCCCTGAAACATATTTATTCGTATCAAAATAATAATTATTCACAAAACGTTCCTACAGCGCACTGGGACACGGTAATCAGTTTTTCGTAATTTCTGAAAAAACTGTTTTTTTGAGTTAATACCGCTTTAGATCTAGGTGTGCGATATCTGTTGTATTCATTGATTAAAACAAGGTGTAGACTAGGTATTCGTCAACTTCATTCATAAATAGAAATATATCTTCTCATAAACGATTGATATTACAAATAGATAGAATGTTTCCTTCTTGCTGTTTTGGGTTTCAGTAATTTTTCGTTAATAAATTGAAAGCGGTGTCATGGATACCTAGGTACGGTTATGTGGCGAAACTTTGGAGAGGACTATATATATCTTGCGGTGGATGGTAATAGATTTGTCGAGTTGTTTGATTAACTTTAGCATATGCCGTGCACAAACTGTGCATCTTTCCATACTCAAACTCAAAGGTGATTGACTGACATAGTGATGCAACAACGCATAGCCGAAACCACTGGACGGATCGGACTCATATTTATCATGCAGATAGATGTTATGTTGTAGGCATCCGCTAAGAAAGGATTTTGGTAAAATCCACCCCTAAAGGGATACAATAGGGGATAAAATTTTGCCGATCGGGCTGACACTTTGCATGCTTAAAGCTACTATGACGTAGGCTTCCCCTGAACAATGATTTTGATAAATTCCATCCTTAAGGGGATAAAATAGGGTAGATTTTTGACTGATTGAACTAAAATAAATAATTAAAGATTGGAGGTATTTAATTCATCCGATTAAATATAATTTTACAGCATCACTAATAACATCGGAAATGTTATATTTGTGGCTTTTTGAATCAATTTGGCTAAAATCTAAACCAAAAATATTTTAAAGAGGAATGAATTGACTGTTGTTTTTTTGTTTACTACGATTTAACTTAAAAACTAAGCTTCCAGTTACACGTTATGTAAGTGTAATAATAAATTATTTGCTTTTACAGAAAAAACAATGAATCGTGGACGGTTTCTAGTAAATATGGTAGAAGAACAGGACAAAGAAAATGTGACTCCTAGTCCAATCAATTTTACACCACAAATCCTGGAAGATGACTTAAAGATGTCATCAAGTGATGAACTCTCATCTAAGAAAAAATATTATATTTCACCAATCCGGAGCGATGAAAGTGATATTGATGACTCCAATGAGGATCCCAATTTCCTATTGCTCAAAAAAAATAAACTCCCACCTAAAGTCGTACCTCCATCATCATCGAGTTCTTCCAGCAGCAGCAGCAGCAGCAGCTCGAGTTCATCGAATGATAGTAGTTCCTCAGATAACGAAGGTGAGCAAGCAGACTCTCGAAATGCCAATGTGTCTGATAATACTACCCAAAATCAAAAGAGCAGAAAGAGAGTACGCAAGCCAGCAAAGTGGAAGTCGACGGTGGCAAAACAGCTCAGAAATTCTGGAAAAGCCTACCAGTCTTTGTCCAAATTCAAGAAACTAGTCAGGGAAAGAAAACTTGGACCACCTTGCGGCGAAAAATGTCGGCTTAAATGCCACGAAAAGATGGACGAACTATCAAGGCAACAGGTCTTTGATGCATTTTGGGGACTCAGCAATCTTGAAAGGCAAAGAGAATTTATAGTACGGCACTCGCAAAAAATAAAGCCTAAATATCGTTATTCAAGTACACAAAATTTTAGGGCCCTTAATACTGCGTTTCATTTTGACGTTAATGGATCCAAAATAAGAGTATGCAAGCCATTCTTCAAATCCACTCTTGACTATAAAGCGATAAAAACAGCACTTTCCAAAAAAACAGAAGGAGTTATTCAAGCCGATTTTAGAGGAAAACATGACCATCACCCAACTATTGACCCACAAATTAGACAGAGCGTTATAGATTTTATAAATTCTATTCCTAGAATTGAATCTCACTACTTGAGGGAAACTACGAGAGAATTTATTTCAAGTGATAAATCACTAGCAGATATTTACAGGGACTATAAATGACTTCGTGAAAGGGATGAATTACCCATAGCACGTCTTCTACGTTCAACAGAATATTCAACACCGAATTCAACATTTCATTCTTCGTACCGAAAAAAGATCAATGTGATCTGTGCGAAAGATATAAGAACTCAGATGAAGAAGAAAAGCGCAAGTTAATTCAGGAATATGAACTGCATCTAAAGGAAAAGACTTTAGCAAGAACTGAAAAAGAAAATGACAAGAATAGGAAAGATGGTACAATCGTAGCAGTTTACGACTTACAAGCCGTATTGCAGATTCCAAAGGGACAAATATCTCTATTCTTCTATAAATCTAGGATCAACTGCCTCAATTTTACTATCAGCGATTTAAGGGCACAAGATGTCATTTGCTACTTTTGGGATGAAACAGAAGGAAAAAGAGGAGCTGTTGAAATAGGAAGCTGCATACTTGACTACATTAAATCACAGGTAGACCAAAATCCCAACAAAGAAATTGACGTCATTTTTTATTCGGACAATTGTGGTGGTCAGCAAAAAAATTAGTTTCTGCTATCTGCCTATGCCTATGCTGTCAACAAGTTACCAGTTAAATCTATTACCCACAAGTTTTTGATACGGGGACATTCACAGAATGAAGGGGATAACGTTCACAGCTTAATTGAGAAACAGATTAAGAGATATTTACAATCTGGTCCAATCTACATACCAGAACAATATAAAACTTTGATCGTTACAGCAAAAAAGACGGGAAAACCTTACAAAGTTGTAGAAATGTCTCATAGTAAGTTTTATGACGTCAAAGCATTGCAAGAATCGTGGGGCAATAATTTCAATATTGACGAGGAAAAAAACCAAATTAAGTGGCATGACATCAAGATACTCAAAGTTGAAAAAGGACACCCTGAATCCTTTTTCTACAAAACATCATTTGGCAAAGAAACTTATAAAAAAGCTTGTGTGCGAAAGAGGAATCTCCGTACAAGGGGAACCGTCATAGATCAATCGTTATTTTCAGTTGGCCTCACACAGGCATACAATGAAAAAATTGCATTGTCGGATGCTGAAAAAAGAGACATACAAGAATTAATTGATAAGAACGTTATTCCGAAATCTTATTACGATATTTATTATAAAGACATTCTAAGCGATAGTAATAATTACTTGCAATATTGTTATTAACTATATACATTCTAAACAAGCTCATTAGATTACAAAACAAATTACCAAAGTTGTTCATTAGTCAATGTACTATTTAAAAGTATGTCATTTAAAAAAAAAGATCTCTAAGTGCCATTATTAGTATGTACTTATTATTCATAAGTTTAAAGTTATTATTTCTCAGACTGATACCTACTAAGAATAAATAGAGATACCTAGTTTATATTAAATTATTATAAGCCAAAATAATGTGATTTTTTTATGTGCAGTTTAACTTGTTTTTTATTAACCGGAAGTTTCCTTATTTTTTTTATAAGCAATATATTTTTGTTAGTTACTTAATAAATAGAACGGAGATGAAAGACTTTCATTAATTATTTTTATAGTATTATTAATAAATTATGTTGATTGATTTTAGTACTACTGGTGTTTTCTTGCTAATTCATTATCCAATAAACTACTAATGCTGGTCATAGATCAGTCTATCAGTTGGACTAATTATAAATAATACAAAATGCTATTGCGTTTTAAATTTATATTCCTCTTCAAAAAAGAGCTAGCTTAAAACTAAATTCACCAACACAGACTCAATTCAAAATAATAAAACAAATATACATATATTGTTAAGCAATAGGGAAATAACTCAAAAATTCAGATTTTCAGCCCTAAAACATGATCAAAACACGAGATCCCTGAAACATATTTATTCGTATCAAAATAATAATTATTCACAAAACGTTCCTACAGCGCACTGGGACACGGTAATCAGTTTTTCGTAATTTCTGAAAAAACTGTTTTTTTGAGTTAATACCGCTTTAGATCTAGGTGTGCGATATCTGTTGTATTCATTGATTAAAACAAGGTGTAGACTAGGTATTCGTCAACTTCATTCATAAATAGAAATATATCTTCTCATAAACGATTGATATTACAAATAGATAGAATGTTTCCTTCTTGCTGTTTTGGGTTTCAGTAATTTTTCGTTAATAAATTGAAAGCGGTGTCATGGATACCTAGGTACGGTTATGTGGCGAAACTTTGGAGAGGACTATATATATCTTGCGGTGGATGGTAATAGATTTGTCGAGTTGTTTGATTAACTTTAGCATATGCCGTGCACAAACTGTGCATCTTTCCATACTCAAACTCAAAGGTGATTGACTGACATAGTGATGCAACAACGCATAGCCGAAACCACTGGACGGATCGGACTCATATTTATCATGCAGATAGATGTTATGTTGTAGGCATCCGCTAAGAAAGGATTTTGGTAAAATCCACCCCTAAAGGGATACAATAGGGGATAAAATTTTGCCGATCGGGCTGACACTTTGCATGCTTAAAGCTACTATGACGTAGGCTTCCCCTGAACAATGATTTTGATAAATTCCATCCTTAAGGGGATAAAATAGGGTAGATTTTTGACTGATTGAACTAAAATAAATAATTAAAGATTGGAGGTATTTAATTCATCCGATTAAATATAATTTTACAGCATCACTAATAACATCGGAAATGTTATATTTGTGGCTTTTTGAATCAATTTGGCTAAAATCTAAACCAAAAATATTTTAAAGAGGAATGAATTGACTGTTGTTTTTTTGTTTACTACGATTTAACTTAAAAACTAAGCTTCCAGTTACACGTTATGTAAGTGTAATAATAAATTATTTGCTTTTACAGAAAAAACAATGAATCGTGGACGGTTTCTAGTAAATATGGTAGAAGAACAGGACAAAGAAAATGTGACTCCTAGTCCAATCAATTTTACACCACAAATCCTGGAAGATGACTTAAAGATGTCATCAAGTGATGAACTCTCATCTAAGAAAAAATATTATATTTCACCAATCCGGAGCGATGAAAGTGATATTGATGACTCCAATGAGGATCCCAATTTCCTATTGCTCAAAAAAAATAAACTCCCACCTAAAGTCGTACCTCCATCATCATCGAGTTCTTCCAGCAGCAGCAGCAGCAGCAGCTCGAGTTCATCGAATGATAGTAGTTCCTCAGATAACGAAGGTGAGCAAGCAGACTCTCGAAATGCCAATGTGTCTGATAATACTACCCAAAATCAAAAGAGCAGAAAGAGAGTACGCAAGCCAGCAAAGTGGAAGTCGACGGTGGCAAAACAGCTCAGAAATTCTGGAAAAGCCTACCAGTCTTTGTCCAAATTCAAGAAACTAGTCAGGGAAAGAAAACTTGGACCACCTTGCGGCGAAAAATGTCGGCTTAAATGCCACGAAAAGATGGACGAACTATCAAGGCAACAGGTCTTTGATGCATTTTGGGGACTCAGCAATCTTGAAAGGCAAAGAGAATTTATAGTACGGCACTCGCAAAAAATAAAGCCTAAATATCGTTATTCAAGTACACAAAATTTTAGGGCCCTTAATACTGCGTTTCATTTTGACGTTAATGGATCCAAAATAAGAGTATGCAAGCCATTCTTCAAATCCACTCTTGACTATAAAGCGATAAAAACAGCACTTTCCAAAAAAACAGAAGGAGTTATTCAAGCCGATTTTAGAGGAAAACATGACCATCACCCAACTATTGACCCACAAATTAGACAGAGCGTTATAGATTTTATAAATTCTATTCCTAGAATTGAATCTCACTACTTGAGGGAAACTACGAGAGAATTTATTTCAAGTGATAAATCACTAGCAGATATTTACAGGGACTATAAATGACTTCGTGAAAGGGATGAATTACCCATAGCACGTCTTCTACGTTCAACAGAATATTCAACACCGAATTCAACATTTCATTCTTCGTACCGAAAAAAGATCAATGTGATCTGTGCGAAAGATATAAGAACTCAGATGAAGAAGAAAAGCGCAAGTTAATTCAGGAATATGAACTGCATCTAAAGGAAAAGACTTTAGCAAGAACTGAAAAAGAAAATGACAAGAATAGGAAAGATGGTACAATCGTAGCAGTTTACGACTTACAAGCCGTATTGCAGATTCCAAAGGGACAAATATCTCTATTCTTCTATAAATCTAGGATCAACTGCCTCAATTTTACTATCAGCGATTTAAGGGCACAAGATGTCATTTGCTACTTTTGGGATGAAACAGAAGGAAAAAGAGGAGCTGTTGAAATAGGAAGCTGCATACTTGACTACATTAAATCACAGGTAGACCAAAATCCCAACAAAGAAATTGACGTCATTTTTTATTCGGACAATTGTGGTGGTCAGCAAAAAAATTAGTTTCTGCTATCTGCCTATGCCTATGCTGTCAACAAGTTACCAGTTAAATCTATTACCCACAAGTTTTTGATACGGGGACATTCACAGAATGAAGGGGATAACGTTCACAGCTTAATTGAGAAACAGATTAAGAGATATTTACAATCTGGTCCAATCTACATACCAGAACAATATAAAACTTTGATCGTTACAGCAAAAAAGACGGGAAAACCTTACAAAGTTGTAGAAATGTCTCATAGTAAGTTTTATGACGTCAAAGCATTGCAAGAATCGTGGGGCAATAATTTCAATATTGACGAGGAAAAAAACCAAATTAAGTGGCATGACATCAAGATACTCAAAGTTGAAAAAGGACACCCTGAATCCTTTTTCTACAAAACATCATTTGGCAAAGAAACTTATAAAAAAGCTTGTGTGCGAAAGAGGAATCTCCGTACAAGGGGAACCGTCATAGATCAATCGTTATTTTCAGTTGGCCTCACACAGGCATACAATGAAAAAATTGCATTGTCGGATGCTGAAAAAAGAGACATACAAGAATTAATTGATAAGAACGTTATTCCGAAATCTTATTACGATATTTATTATAAAGACATTCTAAGCGATAGTAATAATTACTTGCAATATTGTTATTAACTATATACATTCTAAACAAGCTCATTAGATTACAAAACAAATTACCAAAGTTGTTCATTAGTCAATGTACTATTTAAAAGTATGTCATTTAAAAAAAAAGATCTCTAAGTGCCATTATTAGTATGTACTTATTATTCATAAGTTTAAAGTTATTATTTCTCAGACTGATACCTACTAAGAATAAATAGAGATACCTAGTTTATATTAAATTATTATAAGCCAAAATAATGTGATTTTTTTATGTGCAGTTTAACTTGTTTTTTATTAACCGGAAGTTTCCTTATTTTTTTTATAAGCAATATATTTTTGTTAGTTACTTAATAAATAGAACGGAGATGAAAGACTTTCATTAATTATTTTTATAGTATTATTAATAAATTATGTTGATTGATTTTAGTACTACTGGTGTTTTCTTGCTAATTCATTATCCAATAAACTACTAATGCTGGTCATAGATCAGTCTATCAGTTGGACTAATTATAAATAATACAAAATGCTATTGCGTTTTAAATTTATATTCCTCTTCAAAAAAGAGCTAGCTTAAAACTAAATTCACCAACACAGACTCAATTCAAAATAATAAAACAAATATACATATATTGTTAAGCAATAGGGAAATAACTCAAAAATTCAGATTTTCAGCCCTAAAACATGATCAAAACACGAGATCCCTGAAACATATTTATTCGTATCAAAATAATAATTATTCACAAAACGTTCCTACAGCGCACTGGGACACGGTAATCAGTTTTTCGTAATTTCTGAAAAAACTGTTTTTTTTGAGTTAATACCGCTTTAGATCTAGGTGTGCGATATCTGTTGTATTCATTGATTAAAACAAGGTGTAGACTAGGTATTCGTCAACTTCATTCATAAATAGAAATATATCTTCTCATAAACGATTGATATTACAAATAGATAGAATGTTTCCTTCTTGCTGTTTTGGGTTTCAGTAATTTTTCGTTAATAAATTGAAAGCGGTGTCATGGATACCTAGGTACGGTTATGTGGCGAAACTTTGGAGAGGACTATATATATCTTGCGGTGGATGGTAATAGATTTGTCGAGTTGTTTGATTAACTTTAGCATATGCCGTGCACAAACTGTGCATCTTTCCATACTCAAACTCAAAGGTGATTGACTGACATAGTGATGCAACAACGCATAGCCGAAACCACTGGACGGATCGGACTCATATTTATCATGCAGATAGATGTTATGTTGTAGGCATCCGCTAAGAAAGGATTTTGGTAAAATCCACCCCTAAAGGGATACAATAGGGGATAAAATTTTGCCGATCGGGCTGACACTTTGCATGCTTAAAGCTACTATGACGTAGGCTTCCCCTGAACAATGATTTTGATAAATTCCATCCTTAAGGGGATAAAATAGGGTAGATTTTTGACTGATTGAACTAAAATAAATAATTAAAGATTGGAGGTATTTAATTCATCCGATTAAATCGCCGCCCCCACCGAATAATATCGTAATCGAAAGATCAAAATTTTATAGGGAAAATAAAATACGGTTTATAGCCCATTTTACCAGGTATACATAGTAACAAGATTTATATACCAAAAGACGGCTGTTTTTTTCTTCTACAATGTAATAACAATAATAAAAAATATGTTTATCCTAGCTTGAAGTTAAAGGCGAAAATGTATATTACCAAAACATTAATAGAATCTTCATTCGTAAAGCTACAGTACGATTTTATTCGAGTAAATTATCGACAGTGACCTACACAGAAATAGTTAAATGCAATCCTATTCACTGTTTAACAGTTATGTTAACTAAGGGCCGATTATTCAATTATCAGATAACTTTTATCTGAGGAATAAATATGGCCGTTTGACATATTTTCTATACAAAAGCTGTCAAAACGTCAAACATATTCGTCGAATAAAAGTTATCAGGCGATTGAAAAATCCGCCCTTAGTCAGTAAAAAGTTGTTACCATACTATTCATTGACTAAACAAAGTGAGATGATATTGTATAATTTAGTAACGGTATTATTCCGTGGCAAATAAAGGGCAAGGTCTAATTATTGTAAAAGTAAAATACTGGGTCGTCTAAATTGCAAAATAAAAAGTAGTAATTAACCAAATTCTTAAAATAAAACATTTTCAAACTAAATAAAGGTTTGTTAATCAAAGATATGCAACGATGTATTCATAAACAATCTATATGTATAAAAATGAATTGCTGTTCGTTAGTCTCACTAAAACTCGAGAACGGCTGAACTGATTTGGCTTTTTTTATTCTAAAACTAAAAGATTGAGGATCATAAGATCCTAAGAATCTACCGAAGAGCCTCAGGAGAGACTTGATGCTGTTCGAGAACATCAGGCTGCAACTCGCTCCGTAGATCTCTAGAGACAAGTGCAGAACATGATCACGAGTTGGAGACGTGTACTGATAGAGAATTATGCTTGCTTCTCAGCGAATTCGTACATCTACTAACAGATCTTTTGAAACAAGTGATGAACGTGATGCGCGACTAACTGGTGATCGGGACTACCATACATTGAACCGAACAACCACTCAGCTAAATATTCATCATCAGTAAGATAGTGAGAAAGAAAGAGAGAATTACTGGAGAACGGCATGAAGCAAAAAAGAGCGCAACGAGCGTTTGAATTTTGATTGCCTTCGACAGTCTCTGGACAATGTCGAAATCATCTGACGTATCGAATGTGTCTCAAAATATCGCCGTATAGCATGGTGGCCTTCTGTAGGTTGATAAGGAACGGAGATCATTTACTTATACTCCTATGATTGACTGCGCCACATATTCGGCCAACAGATTTGGTTCAAAATTGTACATATTATGAAGCTGTTGTCAGTGTCCTTCGCAAGCGCATAGACTGCGGACGCGTGCGGAAGCGCGCGTAGGTATCACGCGCGAAATTGCAATCGAGTGTTTATCGAAATAACATCTAAATAATTGGTGCTTAACTGTCAAATAACTGTGGTAATTAAGTGTAAAAAACAATGCTGTGTCAAAAGTGCAAAAAGACTTTATCAAAAAACGGGTCGCATTTCATACGCCAAGGCACGTGCCAGGGCACATTTCACCGTACCTGTGTTAAAGGCCTAACAGCCGATATGAAAGCCGAAAGAACAAGAAACTTCTGTAACAACTGCGAGGAGGAAGAATCGGATGACGAAGAGCTGGAAATAGAAGGACTCGAAAAAATACTTAAGGACATACAAAACAAAGTTAACACACTACCGGGCCTCAAAAAACAATTGAATTCTATAACAGCAAGCATGGGACTTGGACTCTCCGAAAAATATGACGTCTTACTGGCGGAACATGAAGAGTCTAAGAAAAAAATATCCTGAAAAGTCTATTCAAAATGCTAACAACAAAATGTGTGTACCTAGAAAAAGCCAACATGGCACTCGAATAGAAACTACACGACATCGAACAATCCTCGCGTAAACAAAATATAGAAATAATCGGCATCGAACAACTACCCTAAGAAAACCCTATGCAGATAATAAACAAATTAGGACAATTACTAGAGGTCAACTGCGAGAACGTCGAATGTTGAATTACCGGTGGTTCGCAAAAGAACATAATATGATATATGTAATAATGAAGACCTAACAAAACATACACGAGAGCTACTGTGGAACACTAAGAACTAGAGATGCGCCGAATAGTGGTTTCACCGAATAACCGAATGCCGAATACTATTCGGTTTAAAGTTTACCGAGCCGAATATTCGGCAGAACTATTACAATATACTATATACAAAACTATACTATATACAAAAATTAAACCGCGATAAAATCCGTAAAAGTAGTTTCATTTCATGCTAACGATAAGAAAAAAAAACGTGCTTATTAATAGAAAAAAAATATTTATTACAAAATCAGCCTTTAAGGTAAATAATAAAACAAAATGTAAATAACAAAATATACCTATATAAATTAGAATAAAATGGCCGTTATGGCTTCGCACAAAATTAGTCAGGGAAGTAATTATTACATAATCAGGCTTATTTCTGTCTTAAGACTGTTAAAATATAAAACAAAGTTATAAATTTAAAACATCTTTTGTCCTATGTTCTGTTACATAGTATTATTGTCACATTATTAACGTAATCTCTACAAAAATGGCCGATGCTTATTTTACAATTGAGTATGTCATTAAAAGAGTTATGATATGTTTTCATCTTAGCAATCGAGGAATGAAATGAAATGAAACTACTTTTACGGATTTTATCGCGGTTTAATTTTAGATTTTAGTTCCCGACGTTTCGAAACCTTTGCAGGTATCATGGTCACGGGCAGACTGAGATGGCGTTCGTCTTGACAGAAGATGTTGCTCGTTCTACCTTCATATTTTAATTAATTATTTGTGGTCTGATCTACGCAGTATGAGCTCACTGTGTCTTGATGTCTTGCAGCGCTGCTCTTGGGTTTGGCCTTGAGTTTATTTATTATTGGATCCCAAGTAGGTGATGTCTTCCAGCCATCTTCTCTATTGAAATTAGGGTGTTTTTTAATCTCAATAGCCTCGCGAAACATCCTAGGTAGGAGTTTGGATTCTTTAGCGAGGATCTGTGGTTGATCAAATCTAATATAATGGCTGGAACCTTCAGCATGTTCGGCGACTGCAGACTTCGGTGAGCGGCGGTGTTTGACATCAGCTATGTGTTCTTTAACGCGGGTCCCTATGCTTCGTTTGGTTTGACCGATGTAAGAGAGGCCGCAGTCACAATCTAGTTTGTATACTCCTGCATCTTGTAGAGGTATGTGACACTTGACGGATGGTAAGGACTGGCTAATCTTCTTGGGCGGCTTGAAATATGTTTCAGGATGTAACCAATCTTGTCAGTGACTCCTCTGACACATGGTAGTACAGCAGGCAAACGATCAACAGTGGCTGGCTTCACTCGGTTTCTGTGACGGGGCCGTGGAACTTGGAGCTTGTTGTCTCGCAGTACTTGCTTGACGTGTTGAAGCTTAGCGGCAAGGTGTCTGTCATCACAGAGTCCGTGTGCTCTCTGAAACAGAGATTTTCCCACGGTAGCTAACTGTTTAGGGTGATGGTGAGATTCACCGTTTAAGTACCTATCTGTATGGGTCTTCTTTCGATACACGGTGTGACTTATGGTCTGATCAGGATTTCTTTTAACTAATATGTCTAAGAAGGCAAGAGATTTATTATCCTCCAACTCCATAGTGAATTGAATTTTGTTATTGATGGAGTTGAGATGTTTTAAAAATGCATTTACTTGACTAGATGGTAAAACTGTGAAAGTATCATCTACGTACCGTTTGTAAAACCTGGGAGTAAAAGGAGCTGTTTTTAAGGCTGTCTCCTCGAAGTCTTCCATGAATATGTCGGCGACTACAGGGGATACAGGCGAGCCCATCGATACACTATCTACTTGTACATAGAATTTATTGTTCCACAGTAGGTAGCCAGATGTGAGGCAGTGCTCGAGAAGTTCTGCATATTCTAGAGGTAGGTTGTTCTCTGCTAGCTTCTTGGAAACAATTTCAATACAATCCTTAACTGGTAGGCATATAAACAAGGACTGTACGTCGAAACTAACCATTACTTCATTGTCATGAAGATGTAGATGTTTAATCTCATTGACAAAGTGGTATGAATCCTTATTATTATAATTACTAAGCTAAACAGTTTATTGTAATACTAGTGGAAAACCCGGCTTCGCTCGGGTGAAATTTGACTCATAATACACGTCTAGTTGCAAAATGTAGGTAGAAATTTCTGTAGTCATCGGTTCTCAAGGAATATTAAAGGAATAAGCAAGGCATGGATTCGTATGGCTTCGTTCGTTATGTTTAATAAATATAATAAATAAAAACTGCAAAAGTTTTTACACAGATTATTAACATTCAAAATAAACTAATACAAATTAACAAAACATATAATTTTTAAGGTTTACTCTGTGTAAACCTCTTTGTTTTAAGCACTCAGTCTTTTTCTCTACTTTGACAGGTAGATAAGTACTTACTTATTTTAAAAATAAAAAATGAAATTGTGGTTCTTTATCCAAATTGGCTAAAACAAGAATAATATTAGGAAGAATGTAAACTGTAATTTTACAATGAGTATTTATCCGAGAATTTGGCAAAGGCACTTATAAAAAAATATTCTCTAGTATACATCACAGGTTGATTATGACAAAATTTCTCTATATATAACATTTTTCGATAAATATTTATCACCTATCAAGCCTTGTTCAGTGGTATTGATAATTTGAATTTTTATATCATCGAATCTTCGAACTCGAGAGAAGGCAACATAGAGCTGTCCATGGGTGAACACAGGATTAGGTAAAAATTAGAGATGCGCCGAATATCTATTCGGTATTCGGCATATTCGGCAATTTTTTCACTATTCGTATTCGGCCGAATTATTCGGTTTGGTGCCCAATAGATTCGGTTCTTTTTTTCTCCGCCACAATTACCCGATGTAGAACTAAAAGATATAACTTATTCTGTTATAAGTCTACGAAATACTATGAAAATATTGCTGAATTAAGATAATGAAATAAAAGCAAATAAACTTTAACTCAGTGTTTATTTTTAACCAAAAATCAACATATTTATTTCTTAAACAATAACATTTTACTTACAACTTTCAAGTCAACATTTATTTTAATTTAAAAACGCTTTAATCAGTCTTTAATCATAAATTATACTAATATTTATTTCTGAAACTAAACAGTTAAAACTTAAAAAATAACTTTTTTTTAATGTTTAATAAGTCTTTAATCATAAATTATACTTTTAAACCTCCAAATAAGATATTTCAACCATATAACAACACCATAATAATATTTATTTCTGAAACTAAACAGTTAAAACTTAAAAAATAACATTTTTTAAAATGTTTAATCAGTCTTTAATCATAAATTATACTTTTAAACCTCCGAACAAGATATTTCAACCAGAGAACGACACAATAATAATATTTATTTCTGAAACTAAACAGTTAAAACTTAAAAAATAACATTTTTTTAATGTTTAATCAGTCTTTAATCATAAATTATACTTTCAAACCTCTAAACAAGATATTTCAACCATAGAAGAACATAATAATATTTATTTCTGAAACTGAAAAAGTTATAACTTTAAAATCAACATTTTTTAATTTTAAACCTTTAAAAAAAATCTTTAAAGTGAAATTTTACATTTCTTTTTAAAACTTAATTTTTAAAACATCAAATCAACATTTGTAATGAACACAATTAATAAAAGATAATCAAAAAGAAACACTTATTTTCTAATATTTATAATTAATTAAGGGTAAATTATGGTGTAGAAACACTAAACTCTCGGCCCTATCTGGTAAGAGTCTGCTTCGTTTTTCTTCGTATACGTTTCCTGCTTCCGAAAATAATCGCTCGCTCTATATACTACTACCAGGAGCACTTAGAAACACTCTGGCTAAATTAGCTAAATGTGCATATTTAGATTTATTCTTTGCCCACCAATCAAAGGCTGAAAGCCTTTTACTTAGATCCCAGTGTCCTTTACACTGGGATCTAAGTAAAAGGCTTTCAGCTGAATAGCTATCCAATTCTACGGCGATTGGGCTTTTAAGGTCGTTCGAAGTTATACGTTTGGTTGAGGCAATTTCTTCGTAACAATTCCAAAATGCCATATGTGATTCCTCTAAAAAATTTTCAACATTTTGAAGGGGTCTTCCCCTGTTAGTTACAGTTTCTTCTTCGCCTGAGCTGTCAGCATCCGAGTCGCTTCTTTGAATCGCTTCTAGAAAGAGCCTACTTCTTACTAATTCGCAATTTTCGGAAGCAAAAATCTCATTCTAAATCGCGGGTCCAACAATGTAGACAGGCAGTAGTATTTGTCTTCTTCCAAATTTCGAAAACGACTTTGAAGTTCTTCTTATAGTTTCTGTACCATTTCTGTTACATTTGAACATATTTCAGAAATTTCGGGTTTTAATAAATATTTCATCAGCGTGTTACTGTGGGGAATCACTTCAGAAATTGTTGAAAATGTAGAACTGGTAATTTTAGTGATTTCTTCAAACGGCTTTAATAGAATTAAACATTCTTTGAGAATTAGCCATTGTCTTTCAGTACAATTTCGAATGTTAACTGAGCCAGCATTGTCTGAAATGTAGAGCGAAATAGCACGTTTTTGTTCCACAATTCTTTCTAACATGTAATAGGTGCTGTTCCACCTCGTTGTGACGTCCTGCACAAGCTGATGCTCGGCTAGACTAAGTTCTCTTTGAATATTTTTCAATTTTTCTTGCGCCGTGCTGGAATGGTGGAAGTGTGTCACTATTCTTCTAGCAGAGGTTAAAGCATCACTTACGTTTTGAACCTGTAATGAAGCTTTAATTGCCAATTGCAATGTATGTATGAAACATCCCTTGCCTACAAATGGACTTTCGTTGATTGCTTTCACAATGTTGGGACCATTATCTCGCATAATCACGTGAATTTGTGATGTTATGTCCCAAGTTGAAGCTAACTCTTCTAATATAAAACGTATGTGGTCACCTGAGTGCGACCCAGTAAAATGTTTCATTTGTAAAACTCTATGTTGTAAAGCAAAGTCTTCATTAAGCCAGTGTGCTGTGAAGCTTAGAAAGCTGACCATGTTATTCGAGCAAGTCCACATATCAGATGTAATGGAAACCGCCTTGGCTTTTTTAATTTCATCTTTTATCAATTTTTTCACTCTTTCATAAATTGCCGGAATCGCCACTTCACTCATATACTTTCTTCCCGGCAACTTATATTTAGGCTTCAATAAATTTATTAATCTATTGAAGCCTTTGTTTTCGAGAATTGATATAGGCTGATTGTCAGTTGCAATCATTTCAGCGATGGCGTTATGTATTTTCTTTGCTCGAGGATCTGTAATGTCCCAATTTGTAATAAAAGCCTCCTCTAGAGTTTGTTGTGTACCTTGTGAATTGGTCCGGTCTATGTGAGTAGTAGGTAAAGTGTGTGTGCTATGTTCACTCAGAGAAGTAGACGAGGTATTTGGCAGTTGTTGTTTATGCCTCGTCTTCAAATGATTCATCATAGCATTCGTCGAAGCACTGCGCCCTGTTCCACCGCGAGAAATAACACAACTACACAAAATGCACTTGACTTTTGTTTTATCATGTAGTGTTTCGTCAAAAAAGTCCCAAGCACGTGATCTTTTACGCCCACTCATAATTAAACACACCAATGCACCTTTTTATTTAAATTGTAAGTATTGTTACGTAACTGTGCGATGTTTTGAAGTAGAATGACGAACACGATGTGCGCGGTTGCGGGCGGCAAGTAACGACATGTTGAAACCTGTTTACGCGGCGAGGCAATTAATTTTGCACCGAATAGTTCGGCCGAATATTCGGTTCGGTAAACTTTGAACCGAATAGTATTCGGTATTCCGTTATTCGGTGAAACCACTATTCGGCGCATCTCTAGTAAAAATATACCGATTTTGTCGAAAGTTTGTCCCTGGCATTTGTTGATTGTCATAGCGAACGCTATGCGAAACTGAAGCCGACATGGCTGGAGACGAATTCGAGGAATAAAAACTCTGGTTCCCACATGGTTACCACAAATAATTTCGGCATCAATGACACGTGAAGCTAACGCTCTAACAATAAGACGGGTTCCATTGCACAACCCGACAGTCGGGTTTAAATTTCTCAAAAGCATTACTATACAACCAACTTTTAATTTTAGAATGTGTGGTGGTAGTCCTGCAGGCGTTATAGTATTTAGAAATTCTACGGGATAGTTTAAAACATCATTATGGTCGTCCTCAACCACAGCGTCAGAACTTTCATGATTTTTAAACTTGGTCGTTCAATTGAAAACAATCATCGTTTTTGGGAGTAAGGATAGCTTTCATTGAATAACTTTTATAATCATTTGTGTTCAGGGAAACACCAAAAATATGGTCTAAAATTGAATTATCCACAATGCATCGTTGAGGCAGTTCAATGTGGTCGTCATCATCTTCATTAGCTGATCCATCGCCTACCTTTAATACCCATTGAGCAAACTCTAAATCATTGTGCGCTCTCATATTATGAGCCAATTGGAGTTGAGTAAAGTTTGGCCACATTGAAAATTGCTTAATTGAAGCTTTTATAATATCATTTTGTGACCCAATAACTACAACTGGTAAAATCTGACGAAAATCTCCTGCGAATAACAAAGTTTTGCCTCCAAAAAGTAATTTATCTTTCATTATATCTTGAAGGAGTTGTTTTCAAATTCACAGTCATAAACGGGATCAGATAAGAAAACATTATTTTCACCAATATCTGGTTCCGGAAGTCCGAAATCTGTTAGTCTCTTTCCATGGAGTTTCAATGTTTCATCAATTTCTTGTAAAGCCAACTGTTTGGAGAATATTTCAGGGCGTGATCTTGTAAAAGTCTTCGATAAAATGTGATGCAAACTTTTCCCAAAGAGCATTAGGATCAGTAACTTCACAAAATACGCAAATTAACGCAAACAGCTGTCGTAATTGCCGAGGAAGTTTAAAATCAATTGCTTCATTCAAACATCTTTCCCATTCTTGATCGTCAAAAAGGAGCCCTCTTGCTTGAGCAGCTTCTCGAAATGAGTTGTAAATAATATTTTCATAAGTTCTAACATCTCTGAAGCAAGTTGGCCCTTTGATGTGAAGAAGTAATAGCCGGAGATAATATCGTTCCCGATCAGAAAAGGAATAATTATACATTCTTGCAATTACTTTATCAGCCGCTGACTGAGATATTCGTGGTTGCCACTGTCCATGGATAAATCTGAAATGTGTCGGAATTTCAGTGTAAAGATATTGTCGAGCACTTTTTTCTGTTCTGTTTAGTTCAAAAAATGCTAATAATGTTGATTTTTCAGCTGATCTAGCTGCTGCTTCATGAACATTCTGATCTGTAAATACGACAGTTTGTTGGTTTTCCAAATGAACACCTAACTGTATAATTGTGTGACTCATTTTGTGCATTGAAAATTCAAATATTCGCCAAACTGCTTCAGGAGCCGAAACGTACCTGGTATCAATATAAGCCTTAATTTCATCATGGTGTTCATTACTTGATGTCGATTGATCACTGGACTCTTGTGGCGCTACTGTGATTTGTATCTTTGCTCGGTCATGACCTTTATAAATATATTTATTAATATATTTCACACTTTTGACACTTGAACAAATTTCCACATTTATGTGAGCATTAATTTTTTTACATAGATAGGGATTGTAGGGCACCACCCATCTGTTATCACACTCGAAATCCTTCTTTTTTATTGTTCGTCCGTCGTCTCTTCTTCTTATTATAGCATAACTTCCATTTTGGGTACCAGCTCTAGTTTCTCCGCAAAATGTCTTTGGGTCGTTTTTAGAATATTTAGAGGCAGTTCCATAATTTTTCATGCAGGGTGAATTCATATATCCAGGGACACATGGCATGATCATGTTTTTTGACACAGTCTGAAAAAGTTCCTGGTCTTTATCTGGATCAGGTATTTCTGCACACAATTTTAACATAATCTACTACTACCTTGGTTTATCTTCATTTCTTAGAATAATAAGCATATGCGCACGTGGAAGCCCACGTTTCTGAAATTCAATGGTGTAAAACCACGCACTCGGTATTCCAAAATGTATGTTTCCTTGTAATGTCATCTAAAAGTTCCTCCAATTTTAGTTTAAAAATTCTGGCAATTAAATCGGGTCTATGTTCTTTTTTAGGGCCTTGTAAATTATCTAAGATTTTCTGCCAATTGGGATTGCACGTAAAAGTTATAAATAAGTCTGGTTTACCATACTTGCATACAATTGCTATGGAATCCTGATAATTTTGCATCATGTGCCTAGGACTTCACACATAAGTTGATGGCAATATTATCATTTTACCAATGCCTTGACCCATTTCTCTATCATTATTGTACAGGCTATCCATTAAATTGTTATAATTGTCAGCTCTGAGTTGTTTTTGATTCAATCGCAGAAACAATAATCTTTGAGATTCAATCCTAACATAGGCCAAGACACAATATTCATGAAAAAGTTTTTCGGCGTTAGAAGATATAGGTTATGATTTATATCAGCCCTGTTTTTTTTTCACATTTTCCATTGTATCTTCGCTCCTATTAGTCGCAGCGTGATGGTTTATAGCCTTAAGCCTTCCTTGATGAATGGTCTATTCAACACAATTTTTTTCAATTTGGACCAGTAGTTTCTGAGATTTGCGCGTTCAAACAAACAAACCTTTCAGCTTAATATATTAGTATATAGATTAAAAAGTTCATCAAAGCTGAAAAGCAATCTAAAATAAAACTATTTGTAACGACGTCGTATAACTTCCTTAATAGCTTGTTTTGTTTACAAGTTAATGAAAATTTGCTTTACATACCTGAAAACTATTAAATAAAGTCACTTCACCACCACTAAAATCACACAATGTGCAACAAACATTCAGCGCATATTACTATACAATGATCTATCTAATATGATACTGTCTGATGCAAAATTCTTTAACCGATGAGCTTCTTGCTGGTGATTAGCTGAGCCAGTCATCGGGCGACGCAAAAGGACATGACCGGAAATTGTATGAACCTGTGCCCCAGCATGTACACGAGTAAGGTTAGGTTTAAAGTTAAACTATGGTTAAAGCACTTTTATGTTCCTGGTATATAAATACATAATCTAGACAATTAATATTCATAATACAATCACTTGAACACTGGGAGTAGCATTATTTTTCAATTTGAGAAAATCTAATTGATTGGAAGTTAGAACAATATTCTACTGATAACATTTTAAATTAGACAGCAAGTAAAATAAATTAAATTGTTTAAACATTTAATGTTCATAAAACATTATAAAACGCGGCTGGTGAAAAGACAGCTTCTTGGTATCTCGTCCATACCAAGTACCAAAGAATTGTCATAATGTGAGCACAACATTCAACAGTCCGGATGCCAGATACACAATTATTACTTAACCTAAGATACCATTTCTAGGTTGGTCTTCAAATGAGGGAAGCTCGTCATATAAATATACGTGTAATATTCACGCCTGGACGTATGTCTCGATTTAATACGTCCTCTTAAAAGAAGAGGATGATTTCCTTCAATTTCAAGTGCTGTGAAAGTATTTTTTAAACTTGAGTTCTCCAATAATAACTCCCATTCATTAGAATCAGGGACCGGACAACCCCACTTTAGAGTTAAGCCGTTTGACAGGGTAACCCGTACACGGGGTAACTCATATCGCAGTGTTACCTTTTGTTCGAGTTACATCCTCGAAACCCAGCGAAATGGTTAACACCTTCATTATGGTAACCACGTGAAGGGGTCTTCAATAACTTAA